>NW_026973315.1:0-22253 GCF_036711695.1 Zophobas morio | reverse complement strand
AAGTGTTTTCTTGTACTTTTAGGCCACTCAGATACCCTACGGGCTCGGAAAGTGCAACGAAACCATCAAATTTTAGCTAGAAACTGTATTTTTGTCGATTTTTATTGAATTTGAACTATATTTCAACGTTTTTTGATGGTTCTGAGCCACCAAACACACTTAAAGCATGCAGAATCGACTCAGAATAGGAAAAGGAGACGTTTAGGTCAATTTTATGCATTCTGGCGTTCGTAGATACAAGAAAACTGTTAAAATTCTTCAGAAACGTCACTTTTGAAGTGTTTTCTTGTACTTTTAAGCCACTCAGATACCCTACGGTCTCGGAAAGTGCAACGAAACCATCAAATTTTAGCTAGAAACTGTATTTTTGTCGATTTTTATTGAATTTGAACTATATTTCAACGTTTTTTGATGGTTCTGAGCCACCAAACACACTTAAAGCATGCAGAATCGACTCAGAATAGGAAAAGGAGACGTTTAGGTCAATTTTATGCATTCTGGCGTTCGTAGATACAAGAAAACTGTTAAAATTCTTCAGAAACGTCACTTTTGAAGTGTTTTCTTGTACTTTTAAGCCAGTCAGATACCCTACGGGCTCGGAAAGTGCAACGAAACCATCAAATTTTAGCTAGAAACTGTATTTTTGTCGATTTTTATTGAATTTGAACTATATTTCAACGTTTTTTGATGGTTCTGAGCCACCAAACACACTTAAAGCATGCAGAATCGACTCAGAATAGGAAAAGGAGACGTTTAGGTCAATTTTATGCATTCTGGCGTTCGTAGATACAAGAAAACTGTTAAAATTCTTCAGAAACGTCACTTTTGAAGTGTTTTCTTGTACTTTTAAGCCACTCAGATACCCTACAGGCTCGGAAAGTGCAACGAAACCATCAAATTTTAGCTAGAAACTGTATTTTTGTCGATTTTTATTGAATTTGAACTATATTTCAACGTTTTTTGATGGTTCTGAGCCACCAAACACACTTAAAGCATGCAGAATCGACTCAGAATAGGAAAAGGAGACGTTTAGGTCAATTTTATGCATTCTGGCGTTCGTAGATACAAGAAAACTGTTAAAATTCTTCAGAAACGTCACTTTTGAAGTGTTTTCTTGTACTTTTAAGCCACTCAGATACCCTACGGGCTCGGAAAGTGCAACGAAACCATCAAATTTTAGCTAGAAACTGTATTTTTGTCGATTTTTATTGAATTTGAACTATATTTCAACGTTTTTTGATGGTTCTGAGCCACCAAACACACTTAAAGCATGCAGAATCGACTCAGAATAGGAAAACGAGACGTTTAGGTCAATTTTATGCATTCTGGCGTTCGTAGATACAAGAAAACTGTTAAAATTCTTCAGAAACGTCACTTTTGAAGTGTTTTCTTGTACTTTTAAGCCACTCAGATACCCTACGGGCTCGGAAAGTGCAACGAAACCATCAAATTTTAGCTAGAAACTGTATTTTTGTCGATTTTTATTGAATTTGAACTATATTTCAACGTTTTTTGATGGTTCTGAGCCACCAAACACACTTAAAGCATGCAGAATCGACTCAGAATAGGAAAAGGAGATGTTTAGGTCAATTTTATGCATTCTGGCGTTCGTAGATACAAGAAAACTGTTAAAATTCTTCAGAAACGTCACTTTTGAAGTGTTTTCTTGTACTTTTAGGCCACTCAGATACCCTACGGGCTCGGAAAGTGCAACGAAACCATCAAATTTTAGCTAGAAACTGTATTTTTGTCGATTTTTATTGAATTTGAACTATATTTCAATGTTTTTTGATGGTTCTGAGCCACCAAACACACTTAAAGCATGCAGAATCGACTCAGAATAGGAAAAGGAGACGTTTAGGTCAATTTTATGCATTCTGGCGTTCGTAGATACAAGAAAACTGTTAAAATTCTTCAGAAACGTCACTTTTGAAGTGTTTTCTTGTACTTTTAAGCCACTCAGATACCCTACGGGCTCGGAAAGTGCAACGAAACCATCAAATTTTAGCTAGAAACTGTGTTTTTGTCGATTTTTATTGAATTTGAACTATATTTCAACGTTTTTTGATGGTTCTGAGCCACCAAACACACTTAAAGCATGCAGAATCGACTCAGAATAGGAAAAGGAGACGTTTAGGTCAATTTTATGCATTCTGGCGTTCGTAGATATAAGAAAACTGTTAAAATTCTTCAGAAACGTCACTTTTGAAGTGTTTTCTTGTACTTTTAAGCCACTCAGATACCCTACGGGCTCGGAAAGTGCAACGAAACCATCAAATTTTAGCTAGAAACTGTATTTTTGTCGATTTTTATTGAATTTGAACTATATTTCAACGTTTTTTGATGGTTCTGAGCCACCAAACACACTTAAAGCATGCAGAATCGACTCAGAATAGGAAAAGGAGACGTTTAGGTCAATTTTATGCATTCTGGCGTTCGTAGATACAAGAAAACTGTTAAAATTCTTCAGAAACGTCACTTTTGAAGTGTTTTCTTGTACTTTTAAGCCACTCAGATACCCTACGGGCTCGGAAAGTGCAACGAAACCATCAAATTTTAGCTAGAAACTGTATTTTTGTCGATTTTTATTGAATTTGAACTATATTTCAACGTTTTTTGATGGTTCTGAGCCACCAAACACACTTAAAGCATGCAGAATCGACTCAGAATAGGAAAAGGAGACGTTTAGGTCAATTTTATGCATTCTGGCGTTCGTAGATACAAGAAAACTGTTAAAATTCTTCAGAAACGTCACTTTTGAGGTGTTTTCTTGTACTTTTAAGCCAGTCAGATACCCTACGGGCTCGGAAAGTGCAACGAAACCATCAAATTTTAGCTAGAAACTGTATTTTTGTCGATTTTTATTGAATTTGAACTATATTTCAACGTTTTTTGATGGTTCTGAGCCACCAAACACACTTAAAGCATGCAGAATCGACTCAGAATAGGAAAAGGAGACGTTTAGGTCAATTTTATGCATTCTGGCGTTCGTAGATACAAGAAAACTGTTAAAATTCTTCAGAAACGTCACTTTTGAAGTGTTTTCTTGTACTTTTAAGCCACTCAGATACCCTACAGGCTCGGAAAGTGCAACGAAACCATCAAATTTTAGCTAGAAACTGTATTTTTGTCGATTTTTATTGAATTTGAACTATATTTCAACGTTTTTTGATGGTTCTGAGCCACCAAACACACTTAAGGCATGCAGAATTGACTCAGAATAGGAAAAGGAGACGTTTAGGTCAATTTTATGCATTCTGGCGTTCGTAGATACAAGAAAACTGTTAAAATTCTTCAGAAACGTCACTTTTGAAGTGTTTTCTTGTACTTTTAAGCCACTCAGATACCCTACGGGCTCGGAAAGTGCAACGAAACCATCAAATTTTAGCTAGAAACTGTATTTTTGTCGATTTTTATTGAATTTGAACTATATTTCAACGTTTTTTGATGGTTCTGAGCCACCACACACACTTAAAGCATGCAGAATCGACTCAGAATAGGAAAAGGAGACGTTTAGGTCAATTTTATGCATTCTGGCGTTCGTAGATACAAGAAAACTGTTAAAATTCTTCAGAAACGTCACTTTGAAGTGTTTTCTTGTACTTTTAAGCCACTCAGATACCCTACGGGCTCGGAAAGTGCAACGAAACCATCAAATTTTAGCTAGAAACTAAATTTTTGTCGATTTTTATTGAATTTGAACTATATTTCAACGTTTTTTGATGGTTCTGAGCCACCAAACACACTTAAAGCATGCAGAATCGACTCAGAATAGGAAAACGAGACGTTTAGGTCAATTTTATGCATTCTGGCGTTCGTAGATACAAGAAAACTGTTAAAATTCTTCAGAAACGTCACTTTTGAAGTGTTTTCTTGTACTTTTAAGCCACTCAGATACCCTACGGGCTCGGAAAGTGCAACGAAACCATCAAATTTTAGCTAGAAACTGTATTTTTGTCGATTTTTATTGAATTTGAACTATATTTCAACGTTTTTTGATGGTTCTGAGCCACCAAACACACTTAAAGCATGCAGAATCGACTCAGAATAGAAAAAGGAGACGTTTAGGTCAATTTTATGCATTCTGGCGTTCGTAGATACAAGAAAACTGTTAAAATTCTTCAGAAACGTCACTTTTGAAGTGTTTTCTTGTACTTTTAAGCCACTCAGATACCCTACGGGCTCGGAAAGTGCAACGAAACCATCAAATTTTAGCTAGAAACTGTATTTTTGTCGATTTTTATTGAATTTGAACTATATTTCAACGTTTTTTGATGGTTCTGAGCCACCAAACACACTTAAAGCATGCAGAATCGACTCAGAATAGGAAAAGGAGACGTTTAGGTCAATTTTATGCATTCTGGCGTTCGTAGATACAAGAAAACTGTTAAAATTCTTCAGAAACGTCACTTTTGAAGTGTTTTCTTATACTTTTAAGCCACTCAGATATCCTACGGGCTCGGAAAGTGCAACGAAACCATCAAATTTTAGCTAGAAACTGTATTTTTGTCGATTTTTATTGAATTTGAACTATATTTCAACGTTTTTTGATGGTTCTGAGCCACCAAACACACTTAAAGCATGCAGAATCGACTCAGAATAGGAAAAGGAGACGTTTAGGTCAATTTTATGCATTCTGGCGTTCGTAGATACAAGAAAACTGTTAAAATTCTTCAGAAACGTCACTTTTGAAGTGTTTTCTTGTACTTTTAAGCCACTCAGATACCCTACGGGCTCGGAAAGTGCAACGAAACCATCAAATTTTAGCTAGAAACTGTATTTTTGTCGATTTTTATTGAATTTGAACTATATTTCAACGTTTTTTGATGGTTCTGAGCCACCAAACACACTTAAAGCATGCAGAATCGACTCAGAATAGGAAAAGGAGACGTTTAGGTTAATTTTATGCATTCTGGCGTTCGTAGATACAAGAAAACTGTTAAAATTCTTCAGAAACGTCACTTTTGAAGTGTTTTCTTGTACTTTTAAGCCACTCAGATACCCTACGGGCTCGGAAAGTGCAACGAAACCATCAAATTTTAGCTAGAAACTGTATTTTTGTCGATTTTTATTGAATTTGAACTATATTTCAACGTTTTTTGATGGTTCTGAGCCACCAAACACACTTAAAGCATGCAGAATCGACTCAGAATAGGAAAAGGAGACGTTTAGGTCAATTTTATGCATTCTGGCGTTCGTAGATACAAGTAAACTGTTAAAATTCTTCAGAAACGTCACTTTTGAAGTGTTTTCTTGTACTTTTAAGCCACTCAGATACCCTACGGGCTCGGAAAGTGCAACGAAACCATCAAATTTTAGCTAGAAACTGTATTTTTGTCGATTTTTATTGAATTTGAACTATATTTCAACGCTTTTTGATGGTTCTGAGCCACCAAACACACTTAAAGCATGCAGAATCGACTCAGAATAGGAAAAGGAGACGTTTAGGTCAATTTTATGCATTCTGGCGTTCGTAGATACAAGAAAACTGTTAAAATTCTTCAGAAACGTCACTTTTGAAGTGTTTTCTTGTAATTTTAAGCCACTCAGATACCCTATGGGCTCGGAAAGTGCAACGAAACCATCAAATTTTAGCTAGAAACTGTATTTTTGTCGATTTTTATTGAATTTGAACTATATTTCAACGTTTTTTGATGGTTCTGAGCCACCAAACACACTTAAAGCATGCAGAATCGACTCAGAATAGGAAAAGGAGACGTTTAGGTCAATTTTATGCATTCTGGCGTTCGTAGATACAAGAAAGCTGTTAAAATTCTTCAGAAACGTCACTTTTGAAGTGTTTTCTTGTACTTTTAAGCCACTCAGATACCCTACGGGCTCGGAAAGTGCAACGAAACCATCAAATTTTAGCTAGAAACTGTATTTTTGTCGATTTTTATTGAATTTGAACTATATTTCAACGTTTTTTGATGGTTCTGAGCCACCAAACACACTCAAAGCATGCAGAATCGACTCAGAATAGGAAAAGGAGACGTTTAGGTCAATTTTATGCATTCTGGCGTTCGTAGATACAAGAAAACTGTTAAAATTCTTCAGAAACGTCACTTTTGAAGTGTTTTCTTGTACTTTTAAGCCACTCAGATACCCTACGGGCTCGGAAAGTGCAACGAAACCATCAAATTTTAGCTAGAAACTGTATTTTTGTCGATTTTTATTGAATTTGAACTATATTTCAACGTTTTTTGATGGTTCTGAGCCACCAAACACACTTAAAGCATGCAGAATCGACTCAGAATAGGAAAAGGAGACGTTTAGGTCAATTTTATGCATTCTGGCGTTCGTAGATACAAGAAAACTGTTAAAATTTTTCAGAAACGTCACTTTTGAAGTGTTTTCTTGTACTTTTAAGCCACTCAGATACCCTACGGGCTCGGAAAGTGCAACGAAACCATCAAATTTTAGCTAGAAACTGTATTTTTGTCGATTTTTATTGAATTTGAACTATATTTCAACGTTTTTTGATGGTTCTGAGCCACCAAACACACTTAAAGCATGCAGAATCGACTCAGAATAGGAAAAGGAGACGTTTAGGTCAATTTTATGCATTCTGGCGTTCGTAGATACAAGAAAACTGTTAAAATTCTTCAGAAACGTCACTTTTGAAGTGTTTTCTTGTACTTTTAAGCCACTCAGATACCCTACGGGCTCGGAAAGTGCAACGAAACCATAAAATTTTAGCTAGAAACTGTATTTTTTTCGATTTTTATTGAATTTGAACTATATTTCAACGTTTTTTGATGGTTCTGAGCCACCAAACACACTTAAAGCATGCAGAATCGACTCAGAATAGGAAAAGGAGACGTTTAGGTCAATTTTATGCATTCTGGCGTTCGTAGATACAAGAAAACTGTTAAAATTCTTCAGAAACGTCACTTTTGAAGTGTTTTCTTGTACTTTTAAGCCACTCAGATACCCTACGGGCTCGGAAAGTGCAACGAAACCATCAAATTTTAGCTAGAAACTGTATTTTTGTCGATTTTTATTGAATTTGAACTATATTTCAACGTTTTTTGATGGTTCTGAGCCACCAAACACACTTAAAGCATGCAGAATCGACTCAGAATAGGAAAAGGAGACGTTTAGGTCAATTTTATGCATTCTGGCGTTCGTAGATACAAGAAAACTGTTAAAATTCTTCAGAAACGTCACTTTTGAAGTGTTTTCTTGTACTTTTAAGCCACTCAGATACCCTACGGGCTCGGAAAGTGCAACGAAACCATCAAATTTTAGCTAGAAACTGTATTTTTGTCGATTTTTATTGAATTTGAACTATATTTCAACGTTTTTTGATGGTTCTGAGCCACCAAACACACTTAAAGCATGCAGAATCGACTCAGAATAGGAAAAGGAGACGTTTAGGTCAATTTTATGCATTCTGGCGTTCGTAGATACAAGAAAACTGTTAAAATTCTTCAGAAACGTCACTTTTGAAGTGTTTTCTTGTACTTTTAAGCCACTCAGATACCCAACGGGCTCGGAAAGTGCAACGAAACCATCAAATTTTAGCTAGAAACTGTATTTTTGTCGATTTTTATTGAATTTGAACTATATTTCAACGTTTTTTGATGGTTCTGAGCCACCAAACACACTTAAAGCATGCAGAATCGACTCAGAATAGGAAAAGGAGACGTTTAGGTCAATTTTATGCATTCTGGCGTTCGTAGATACAAGAAAACTGGTAAAATTCTTCAGAAACGTCACTTTTGAAGTGTTTTCTTGTACTTTTAAGCCACTCAGATACCCTACGGGCTCGGAAAGTGCAACGAAACCATCAAATTTTAGCTAGAAACTGTATTTTTGTCGATTTTTATTGAATTTGAACTATATTTCAACGTTTTTTGATGGTTCTGAGCCACCAAACACACTCAAAGCATGCAGAATCGACTCAGAATAGGAAAAGGAGACGTTTAGGTCAATTTTATGCATTCTGGCGTTCGTAGATACAAGAAAACTGTTAAAATTCTTCAGAAACGTCACTTTTGAAGTGTTTTCTTGTACTTTTAAGCCACTCAGATACCCTACGGGCTCGGAAAGTGCAACGAAACCATAAAATTTTAGCTAGAAACTGTATTTTTGTCGATTTTTATTGAATTTGAACTATATTTCAACGTTTTTTGATGGTTCTGAGCCACCAAACACACTTAAAGCATGCAGAATCGACTCAGAATAGGAAAAGGAGACGTTTAGGTCAATTTTATGCATTTTGGCGTTCGTAGATACAAGAAAACTGTTAAAATTCTTCAGAAACGTCACTTTTGAAGTGTTTTCTTGTACTTTTAAGCAACTCAGATACCCTACGGGCTCGGAAAGTTCAACGAAACCATCAAATTTTAGCTAGAAACTGTATTTTTGTCGACTTTTATTGAATTTGAACTATATTTCAACGTTTTTTGATGGTTCTGAGCCACCAAACACACTTAAAGCATGCAGAATCGACTCAGAATAGGAAAAGGAGACGTTTAGGTCAATTTTATGCATTCTGGCGTTCGTAGATACAAGAAAACTGTTAAAATTCTTCAGAAACGTCACTTTTGAAGTGTTTTCTTGTACTTTTAAGCCACTCAGATACCCTACGGGCTCGGAAAGTGCAACGAAACCATCAAATTTTAGCTAGAAACTGTATTTTTGTCGATTTTTATTGAATTTGAACTATATTTCAACGTTTTTTGATGGTTCTGAGCCACCAAACACACTTAGAGCATGCAGAATCGACTCAGAATAGGAAAAGGAGACGTTTAGGTCAATTTTATGCATTCTGGCGTTCGTAGATACAAGAAAGCTGTTAAAATTCTTCAGAAACGTCACTTTTGAAGTGTTTTCTTGTACTTTTAAGCCACTCAGATACCCTACGGGCTCGGAAAGTGCAACGAAACCATCAAATTTTAGCTAGAAACTGTATTTTTGTCGATTTTTATTGAATTTGAACTATATTTAAACGTTTTTTGATGGATCTGAGCCACCAAACACACTTAAAGCATGCAGAATCGACTCAGAATAGGAAAAGGAGACGTTTAGGTCAATTTTATGCATTCTGGCGTTCGTAGATACAAGAAAACTGTTAAAATTCTTCAGAAACGTCACTTTTGAAGTGTTTTCTTGTACTTTTAAGCCACTCAGATACCCTACGGGCTCGGAAAGTGCAACGAAACCATCAAATTTTAGCTAGAAACTGTATTTTTGTCGATTTTTATTGAATTTGAACTATATTTCAACGTTTTTTGATGGTTCTGAGCCACCAAACACACTTAAAGCATGCAGAATCGACTCAGAATAGGAAAAGGAGACGTTTAGGTCAATTTTATGCATTCTGGCGTTCGTAGATACAAGAAAACTGTTAAAATTCTTCAGAAACGTCACTTTTGAAGTGTTTTCTTGTACTTTTAAGCCACTCAGATACCCTACGGGCTCGGAAAGTGCAACGAAACCATCAAATTTTAGCTAGAAACTGTATTTTTGTCGATTTTTATTGAATTTGAACTATATTTCAACGTTTTTTGATGGTTCTGAGCCACCAAACACACTTAAAGCATGCAGAATCGACTCAGAATAGGAAAAGGAGACGTTTAGGTCAATTTTATGCATTCTGGCGTTCGTAGATACAAGAAAACTGTTAAAATTCTTCAGAAACGTCACTTTTGAAGTGTTTTCTTGTACTTTTAAGCCACTCAGATACCCTACGGGCTCGGAAAGTGCAACGAAACCATCAAATTTTAGCTAGAAACTGTATTTTTGTCGATTTTTATTGAATTTGAACTATATTTCAACGTTTTTTGATGGTTCTGAGCCACCAAACACACTTAAAGCATGCAGAATCGTCTCAGAATAGGAAAAGGAGACGTTTAGGTCAATTTTATGCATTCTGGCGTTCGTAGATACAAGAAAACTGTTAAAATTCTTCAGAAACGTCACTTTTGAAGTGTTTTCTTGTACTTTTAAGCCACTCAGATACCCTACGGGCTCGGAAAGTGCAACGAAACCATAAAATTTTAGCTAGAAACTGTATTTTTGTCGATTTTTATTGAATTTGAACTATATTTCAACGTTTTTTGATGGTTCTGAGCCACCAAACACACTTAAAGCATGCAGAATCGACTCAGAATAGGAAAAGGAGACGTTTAGGTCAATTTTATGCATTTTGGCGTTCGTAGATACAAGAAAACTGTTAAAATTCTTCAGAAACGTCACTTTTGAAGTGTTTTCTTGTACTTTTAAGCAACTCAGATACCCTACGGGCTCGGAAAGTTCAACGAAACCATCAAATTTTAGCTAGAAACTGTATTTTTGTCGACTTTTATTGAATTTGAACTATATTTCAACGTTTTTTGATGGTTCTGAGCCACCAAACACACTTAAAGCATGCAGAATCGACTCAGAATAGGAAAAGGAGACGTTTAGGTCAATTTTATGCATTCTGGCGTTCGTAGATACAAGAAAACTGTTAAAATTCTTCAGAAACGTCACTTTTGAAGTGTTTTCTTGTACTTTTAAGCCACTCAGATACCCTACGGGCTCGGAAAGTGCAACGAAACCATCAAATTTTAGCTAGAAACTGTATTTTTGTCGATTTTTATTGAATTTGAACTATATTTCAACGTTTTTTGATGGTTCTGAGCCACCAAACACACTTAGAGCATGCAGAATCGACTCAGAATAGGAAAAGGAGACGTTTAGGTCAATTTTATGCATTCTGGCGTTCGTAGATACAAGAAAGCTGTTAAAATTCTTCAGAAACGTCACTTTTGAAGTGTTTTCTTGTACTTTTAAGCCACTCAGATACCCTACGGGCTCGGAAAGTGCAACGAAACCATCAAATTTTAGCTAGAAACTGTATTTTTGTCGATTTTTATTGAATTTGAACTATATTTAAACGTTTTTTGATGGATCTGAGCCACCAAACACACTTAAAGCATGCAGAATCGACTCAGAATAGGAAAAGGAGACGTTTAGGTCAATTTTATGCATTCTGGCGTTCGTAGATACAAGAAAACTGTTAAAATTCTTCAGAAACGTCACTTTTGAAGTGTTTTCTTGTACTTTTAAGCCACTCAGATACCCTACGGGCTCGGAAAGTGCAACGAAACCATCAAATTTTAGCTAGAAACTGTATTTTTGTCGATTTTTATTGAATTTGAACTATATTTCAACGTTTTTTGATGGTTCTGAGCCACCAAACACACTTAAAGCATGCAGAATCGACTCAGAATAGGAAAAGGAGACGTTTAGGTCAATTTTATGCATTCTGGCGTTCGTAGATACAAGAAAACTGTTAAAATTCTTCAGAAACGTCACTTTTGAAGTGTTTTCTTGTACTTTTAAGCCACTCAGATACCCTACGGGCTCGGAAAGTGCAACGAAACCATCAAATTTTAGCTAGAAACTGTATTTTTGTCGATTTTTATTGAATTTGAACTATATTTCAACGTTTTTTGATGGTTCTGAGCCACCAAACACACTTAAAGCATGCAGAATCGACTCAGAATAGGAAAAGGAGACGTTTAGGTCAATTTTATGCATTCTGGCGTTCGTAGATACAAGAAAACTGTTAAAATTCTTCAGAAACGTCACTTTTGAAGTGTTTTCTTGTACTTTTAAGCCACTCAGATACCCTACGGGCTCGGAAAGTGCAACGAAACCATCAAATTTTAGCTAGAAACTGTATTTTTGTCGATTTTTATTGAATTTGAACTATATTTCAACGTTTTTTGATGGTTCTGAGCCACCAAACACACTTAAAGCATGCAGAATCGTCTCAGAATAGGAAAAGGAGACGTTTAGGTCAATTTTATGCATTCTGGCGTTCGTAGATACAAGAAAACTGTTAAAATTCTTCAGAAACGTCACTTTTGAAGTGTTTTCTTGTACTTTTAAGCCACTCAGATACCCTACGGGCTCGGAAAGTGCAACGAAACCATCAAATTTTAGCTAGAAACTGTATTTTTGTCGATCTTTATTGAATTTGAACTATATTTCAACGTTTTTTGATGGTTCTGAGCCACCAAACACACTTAAAGCATGCAGAATCGACTCAGAATAGGAAAAGGAGACGTTTAGGTCATTTAATGCATTCTGGCGTTCGTAGATACAAGAAAACTGTTAAAATTCTTCAGAAACGTCACTTTTGAAGTGTTTTCTTGTACTTTTAAGCCACTCAGATACCCTACGGGCTCGGAAAGTGCAACGAAACCATCAAATTTTAGCTAGAAACTGTATTTTTGTCGATTTTTATTGAATTTGAACTATATTTCAACGTTTTTTGATGGTTCTGAGCCACCAAACACACTTAAAGCATGCAGAATCGACTCAGAATAGGAAAAGGAGACGTTTAGGTCAATTTTATGCATTCTGGCGTTCGTAGATACAAGAAAACTGTTAAAATTCTTCAGAAACGTCACTTTTGAAGTGTTTTCTTGTACTTTTAAGCCGGTCAGATACCCAACGGGCTCGGAAAGTGCAACGAAACCATCAAATTTTAGCTAGAAACTGTATTTTTGTCGATTTTTATTGAATTTGAACTATATTTCAACGTTTTTTGATGGTTCTGAGCCACCAAACACACTTAAAGCATGCAGAATCGACTCAGAATAGGAAAAGGAGACGTTCAGGTCAATTTTATGCATTCTGGCGTTCGTAGATACAAGAAAACTGTTAAAATTCTTCAGAAACGTCAATTTTGAAGTGTTTTCTTGTACTTTTAAGCCACTCAGATACCCTACGGGCTCGGAAAGTGCAACGAAACCATCAAATTTTAGCTAGAAACTGTATTTTTGTCGATTTTTATTGAATTTGAACTATATTTCAACGTTTTTTGATTTTTCTGAGCCACCAAACACACTTAAAGCATGCAGAATCGACTCAGAATAGGAAAAGGAGACGTTTAGGTCAATTTTATGCATTCTGGCGTTCGTAGATACAAGAAAACTGTTAAAATTCTTCAGAAACGTCACTTTTGAAGTGTTTTCTTGTACTTTTAAGCCACTCAGATACCCAACGGGCTCGGAAAGTGCAACGAAACCATCAAATTTTAGCTAGAAACTGTATTTTTGTCGATTTTTATTGAATTTGAACTATATTTCAATGTTTTTTGATGGTTCTGAGCCACCAAACACACTTAAAGCATGCAGAATCGACTCAGAATAGGAAAAGGAGACGTTTAGGTCAATTTTATGCATTCTGGCGTTCGTAGATACAAGAAAACTGTTAAAATTCTTCAGAAACGTCACTTTTGAAGTGTTTTCTTGTACTTTTAAGCCACTCAGATACCCTACGGGCTCGGAAAGTGCAACGAAACCATCAAATTTTAGCTAGAAACTGTATTTTTGTCGATTTTTATTGAATTTGAACTATATTTCAACGTTTTTTGATGGTTCTGAGCCACCAAACACACTTAAAGCATGCAGAATCGACTCAGAATAGGAAAAGGAGACGTTTAGGTCAATTTTATGCATTCTGGCGTTCGTAGATACAAGAAAACTGTTAAAATTCTTCAGAAACGTCACTTTTGAAGTGTTTTCTTGTACTTTTAAGCCACTCAGATACCCTACGGGCTCGGAAAGTGCAACGAAACCATCAAATTTTAGCTAGAAACTGTATTTTTGTCGATTTTTATTGAATTTGAACTATATTTCAACGTTTTTTGATGGTTCTGAGCCACCAAACACACTTAAAGCATGCAGAATCGACTCAGAATAGGAAAAGGAGACGTTTAGGTCAATTTTATGCATTCTGGCGTTCGTAGATACAAGAAAACTGTTAAAATTCTTCAGAAACGTCACTTTTGAAGTGTTTTCTTGTACTTTTAAGCCACTCAGATACCCAACGGGCTCGGAAAGTGCAACGAAACCATCAAATTTTAGCTAGAAACTGTATTTTTGTCGATTTTTATTGAATTTGAACTATATTTCAACGTTTTTTGATGGTTCTGAGCCACCAAACACACTTAAAGCATGCAGAATCGACTCAGAATAGGAAAAGGAGACGTTTAGGTCAATTTTATGCATTCTGGCGTTCGTAGATACAAGAAAACTGTTAAAATTCTTCAGAAACGTCACTTTTGAAGTGTTTTCTTGTACTTTTAAGCCACTCAGATACCCTACGGGCTCGGAAAGTGCAACGAAACCATCAAATTTTAGCTAGAAACTGTATTTTTGTCGATTTTTATTGAATTTGAACTATATTTCAACGTTTTTTGATGGTTCTGAGCCACCAAACACACTTAAAGCATGCAGAATCGACTCAGAATAGGAAAAGGAGACGTTTAGGTCAATTTTATGCATTCTGGCGTTCGTAGATACAAGAAAACTGTTAAAATTCTACAGAAACGTCACTTTTGAAGTGTTTTCTTGTACTTTTAAGCCACTCAGATACCCTACGGGCTCGGAAAGTGCAACGAAACCATCAAATTTTAGCTAGAAACTCTATTTTTGTCGATTTTTATTGAATTTGAACTATATTTCAACGTTTTTTGATGGTTCCGAGCCACCAAACACACTTAAAGCATGCAGAATCGACTCAGAATAGGAAAAGGAGACGTTTAGGTCAATTTTATGCATTCTGGCGTTCGTAGATACAAGAAAACTGTTAAAATTCTTCAGAAACGTCACTTTTGAAGTGTTTTCTTGTACATTTAAGCCACTCAGATAACCTACGGGCTCGGAAAGTGCAACGAAACCATCAAATTTTAGCTAGAAACTGTATTTTTGTCGATTTTTATTGAATTTGAACTATATTTCAACGTTTTTTGATGGTTCTGAGCCACCAAACACACTGAAAGCATGCAGAATCGACTCAGAATAGGAAAAGGAGACGTTTAGGTCAATTTTATGCATTCTGGCGTTCGTAGATACAAGAAAACTGTTAAAATTCTTCAGAAACGTCACTTTTGAAGTGTTTTCTTGTACTTTTAAGCCACTCAGATACCCTACGGGCTCGGAAAGTGCAACGAAACCATCAAATTTTAGCTAGAAACTGTATTTTTGTCGATTTTTATTGAATTTGAACTATATTCCAACGTTTTTTGATGGTTCTGAGCCACCAAACACACTTAAAGCATGCAGAATCGACTCAGAATAGGAAAAGGAGACGTTTAGGTCAATTTTATGCATTCTGGCGTTCGTAGATACAAGAAAACTGTTAAAATTCTTCAGAAACGTCACTTTTGAAGTGTTTTCTTGTACTTTTAAGCCACTCAGATACCCTACGGGCTCGGAAAGTGCAACGAAACCATCAAATTTTAGCTAGAAACTGTATATTTGTCGATTTTTATTGAATTTGAACTATATTTCAACGTTTTTTGATGTTTCTGAGCCACCAAACACACTTAAAGCATGCAGAATCGACTCAGAATAGGAAAAGGAGACGTTTAGGTCAATTTTATGCATTCTGGCGTTCGTAGATACAAGAAAACTGTTAAAATTCTTCAGAAACGTCACTTTTGAAGTGTTTTCTTGTACTTTTAAGCCACTCAGATACCCTACGGGCTCGGAAAGTGCAACGAAACCATCAAATTTTAGCTAGAAACTGTATTTTTGTCGATTTTTATTGAATTTGAACTATATTTCAACGTTTTTTGATGGTTCTGAGCCACCAAACACACTTAAAGCATGCAGAATCGACTCAGAATAGGAAAAGGAGACGTTTAGGTCAATTTTATGCATTCTGGCGTTCGTAGATACAAGAAAACTGTTAAAATTCTTCAGAAACGTCACTTTTGAAGTGTTTTCTTGTTCTTTTAAGCCACTCAGATACCCTACGGGCTCGGAAAGTGCAACGAAACCATCAAATTTTAGCTAGAAACTGTATTTTTGTCGATTTTTATTGAATTAGAACTATATTTCAACGTTTTTTGATGGTTCTGAGCCACCAAACACACTTAAAGCATGCAGAATCGACTCAGAATAGGAAAAGGAGACGTTTAGGTCAATTTTATGCATTCTGGCGTTCGTAGATACAAGAAAACTGTTAAAATTCTTCAGAAACGTCACTTTTGAAGTGTTTTCTTGTACTTCTAAGCCACTCAGATACCCTACGGGCTCGGAAAGTGCAACGAAACCATCAAATTTTAGCTAGAAACTGTATTTTTGTCGATTTTTATTGAATTTGAACTATATTTCAACGTTTTTTGATGGTTCTGAGCCACCAAACACACTTAAAGCATGCAGAATCGACTCAGAATAGGAAAAGGAGACGTTTAGGTCAATTTTATGCATTCTGGCGTTCGTAGATACAAGAAAACTGTTAAAATTCTTCAGAAACGTCACTTTTGAAGTGTTTTCTTGTACTTTTAAGCCACTCAGATACCCTACGGGCTCGGAAAGTGCAACGAAACCATCAAATTTTAGCTAGAAACTGTATTTTTGTCGATTTTTATTGAATTTGAACTATATTTCAACGTTTTTTGATGGTTCTGAGCCACCAAACACACTTAAAGCATGCAGAATCGACTCAGAATAGGAAAAGGAGACGTTTAGGTCAATTTTATGCATTCTGGCGTTCGTAGATACAAGAAAACTGTTAAAATTCTTCAGAAACGTCACTTTTGAAGTGTTTTCTTGTACTTTTAAGCCACTCAGATACCCAACGGGCTCGGAAAGTGCAACGAAACCATCAAATTTTAGCTAGAAACTGTATTTTTGTCGATTTTTATTGAATTTGAACTATATTTCAACGTTTTTTGATGGTTCTGAGCCACCAAACACACTTAAAGCATGCAGAATCGACTTAGAATAGGAAAAGGAGACGTTTAGGTCAATTTTATGCATTCTGGCGTTCGTAGATACAAGAAAACTGTTAAAATTCTTCAGAAACGTCACTTTTGAAGTGTTTTCTTGTACTTTTAAGCCACTCAGATACCCTACGGGCTCGGAAAGTGCAACGAAACCATCAAATTTTAGCTAGAAACTGTATTTTTGTCGATTTTTATTGAATTTGAACTATATTTCAACGTTTTTTGATGGTTCTGAGCCACCAAACACACTTAAAGCATGCAGAATCGACTCAGAATAGGAAAAGGAGACGTTTAGGTCAATTTTATGCATTCTGGCGTTCGTAGATACAAGAAAACTGTTAAAATTCTTCAGAAACGTCACTTTTGAAGTGTTTTCTTGTACTTTTAAGCCACTCAGATACCCTACGGGCTCGGAAAGTGCAACGAAACCATCAAATTTTAGCTAGAAACTGTATTTTTGTCGATTTTTATTGAATTTGAACTATATTTCAACGTTTTTTGATGGTTCTGAGCCACCAAACACACTTAAAGCATGCAGAATCGACTCAGAATAGGAAAAGGCGACGTTTAGGTCAATTTTATGCATTCTGGCGTTCGTAGATACAAGAAAACTGTTAAAATTCTTCAGAAATGTCACTTTTGAAGTGTTTTCTTGTACTTTTAAGCCACTCAGATTCCCTACGGGCTCGGAAAGTGCAACGAAACCATCAAATTTTAGCTAGAAACTGTATTTTTGTCGATTTTTATTGAATTTGAACTATATTTCAACGTTTTTTGATGGTTCTGAGCCACCAAACACACTTAAAGCATGCAGAATCGACTCAGAATAGGAAAAGGAGACGTTTAGGTCAATTTTATGCATTCTGGCGTTCGTAGATACAAGAAAACTGTTAAAATTCTTCAGAAACGTCACTTTTGAAATGTTTTCTTGTACTTTTAAGCCACTCAGATACCCTACGGGCTCGGAAAGTGCAACGAAACCATCAAATTTTAGCTAGAAACTGTATTTTTGTCGATTTTTATTGAATTTGAATTATATTTCAACGTTTTTTGATGGTTCTGAGCCACCAAACACACTTAAAGCATGCAGAATCAACTCAGAATAGGAAAAGGAGACGTTTAGGTCAATTTTATGCATTCTGGCGTTCGTAGATACAAGAAAACTGTTAAAATTCTTCAGAAACGTCACTTTTGAAGTGTTTTCTTGTACTTTTAAGCCACTCAGATACCCTACGGGCTCGGAAAGTGCAACGAAACCATCAAATTTTTGTCGATTTTTATTGAATTTGAACTATATTTCAACGTTTTTTGATGGTTCTCAGCCACCAAACACACTTAAAGCATGCAGAATCGACTCAGAATAGGAAAAGGAGACGTTTAGGTCAATTTTATGCATTCTGAAGAAACGAACGCCAGAATGCATAAAATTGACCTAAACGTCTCCT
The DNA here is from genome assembly GCF_036711695.1 of Zophobas morio. Taxonomy (NCBI): domain Eukaryota; kingdom Metazoa; phylum Arthropoda; class Insecta; order Coleoptera; family Tenebrionidae; genus Zophobas; species Zophobas morio. The sequence goes on along the minus strand of NW_026973315.1, from coordinate 4,064 downwards.
TTTCCTATTCTGAGTCGATTCTGCATGCTTTAAGTGTGTTTGGTGGCTCAGAACCATCAAAAAACGTTGAAATATAGTTCAAATTCAATAAAAATCGACAAAAATACAGTTTCTAGCTAAAATTTGATGGTTTCGTTGCACTTTCCGAGCCCGTAGGGTATCTGATTGGCTTAAAAGTACAAGAAAACACTTCAAAAGTGACGTTTCTGAAGAATTTTAACAGTTTTCTTGTATCTACGAACGCCAGAATGCATAAAATTGACCTAAACGTCTCCTTTTCCTATTCTGAGTCGATTCTGCAATCTTTAAGTGTGTTTGGTGGCTCAGAACCATCAAAAAACGTTGAAATATAGTTCAAATTCAATAAAAATCGACAAAAATACTGTTTCTAGCTAAAATTTGATGGTTTCGTTGCACTTTCCGAGCCCGTAGGGTATCTGATTGGCTTAAAAGTACAAGAAAACACTTCAAAAGTGACGTTTCTGAAGAATTTTAACAGTTTTCTTGTATCTACGAACGCCAGAATGCATAAAATTGACCTAAACGTCTCCTTTTCCTATTCTGAGTCGATTCTGCATGCTTTAAGTGTGTTTGGTGGCTCAGAACCATCAAAAAACGTTGAAATATAATTCAAATTCAATAAAAATCGACAAAAATACTGTTTCTAGCTAAAATTTGATGGTTTCGTTGCACTTTCCGAGCCCGTAGGGTATCTGATTGGCTTAAAAGTACAAGAAAACACTTCAAAAGTGACGTTTCTGAAGAATTTTAACAGTTTTCTTGTATCTACGAACGCCAGAATGCATAAAATTGACCTAAACGTCTCCTTTTCCTATTCTGAGTCGATTCTGCATGCTTTAAGTGTGTTTGGTGGCTCAGAACCATCAAAAAACGTTGAAATATAGTTCAAATTCAATAAAAATCGACAAAAATACAGTTTCTAGCTAAAATTTGATGGTTTCGTTGCACTTTCCGAGCCCGTAGGGTATCTGATTGGCTTAAAAGTACAAGAAAACACTTCAAAAGTGACGTTTCTGAAGAATTTTAACAGTTTTCTTGTATCTACGAACGCCAGAATGCATAAAATTGACCTAAACGTCTCCTTTTCCTATTCTGAGTCGATTCTGCATGCTTTAAGTGTGTTTGGTGGCTCAGAACCATCAAAAAACTTTGAAATATAGTTCAAATTCAATAAAAATCGACAAAAATACAGTTTCTAGCTAAAATTTGATGGTTTCGTTGCACTTTCCGAGCCCGTAGGGTATCTGATTGGCTTAAAAGTACAAGAAAACACTTCAAAAGTGACGTTTCTGAAGAATTTTAACAGTTTTCTTGTATCTACGAACGCCAGAATGCATAAAATTGACCTAAACGTCTCCTTTTCCTATTCTGAGTCGATTCTGCATGCTTTAAGTGTGTTTGGTGGCTCAGAACCATCAAAAAACGTTGAAATATAGTTCAAATTCAATAAAAATCGACAAAAATACAGTTTCTAGCTAAAATTTGATGGTTTCGTTGCACTTTCCGAGCCCGTAGGGTATCTGATTGGCTTAAAAGTACAAGAAAACACTTCAAAAGTGACGTTTCTGAAGAATTTTAACAGTTTTCTTGTATCTACGAACGCCAGAATGCATAAAATTGACCTAAACGTCTCCTTTTCCTATTCTGAGTCGATTCTGCATGCTTTAAGTGTGTTTGGTGGCTCAGAACCATCAAAAAACGTTGAAATATAGTTCAAATTCAATAAAAATCGACAAAAATACAGTTTCTAGCTAAAATTTGATGGTTTCGTTGCACTTTCCGAGCCCGTAGGGTATCTGATTGGCTTAAAAGTACAAGAAAACACTTCAAAAGTGACGTTTCTGAAGAATTTTAACAGTTTTCTTGTATCTACGAACGCCAGAATGCATAAAATTGACCTAAACGTCTCCTTTTCCTATTCTGAGTCGATTCTGCATGCTTTAAGTGTGTTTGGTGGCTCAGAACCATCAAAAAACGTTGAAATATAGTTCAAATTCAATAAAAATCGACAAAAATACAGTTTCTAGCTAAAATTTGATGGTTTCGTTGCACTTTCCGAGCCCGTAGGGTATCTGATTGGCTTAAAAGTACAAGAAAACACTTCAAAAGTGACGTTTCTGAAGAATTTTAACAGTTTTCTTGTATCTACGAACGCCAGAATGCATAAAATTGACCTAAACGTCTCCTTTTCCTATTCTGAGTCGATTCTGCATGCTTTAAGTGTGTTTGGTGGCTCAGAACCATCAAAAAACGTTGAAATATAGTTCAAATTCAATAAAAATCGACAAAAATACAGTTTCTAGCTAAAATTTGATGGTTTCGTTGCACTTTCCGAGCCCGTAGGGTATCTGATTGGCTTAAAAGTACAAGAAAACACTTCAAAAGTGACGTTTCTGAAGAATTTTAACAGTTTTCTTGTATCTACGAACGCCAGAATGCATAAAATTGACCTAAACGTCTCCTTTTCCTATTCTGAGTCGATTCTGCATGCTTTAAGTGTGTTTGGTGGCTCAGAACCATCAAAAAACGTTGAAATATAGTTCAAATTCAATAAAAATCGACAAAAATACAGTTTCTAGCTAAAATTTGATGGTTTCGTTGCACTTTCCGAGCCCGTAGGGTATCTGATTGGCTTAAAAGTACAAGAAAACACTTCAAAAGTGACGTTTCTGAAGAATTTTAACAGTTTTCTTGTATCTACGAACGCCAGAATGCATAAAATTGACCTAAACGTCTCCTTTTCCTATTCTGAGTCGATTCTGCATGCTTTAAGTGTGTTTGGTGGCTCAGAACCATCAAAAAACGTTGAAATATAGTTCAAATTCAATAAAAATCGACAAAAATACAGTTTCTAGCTAAAATTTGATGGTTTCGTTGCACTTTCCGAGCCCGTAGGGTATCTGATTGGCTTAAAAGTACAAGAAAACACTTCAAAAGTGACGTTTCTGAAGAATTTTAACAGTTTTCTTGTATCTACGAACGCCAGAATGCATAAAATTGACCTAAACGTCTCCTTTTCCTATTCTGAGTCGATTCTGCATGCTTTAAGTGTGTTTGGTGGCTCAGAACCATCAAAAAACGTTGAAATATAGTTCAAATTCAATAAAAATCGACAAAAATACAGTTTCTAGCTAAAATTTGATGGTTTCGTTGCACTTTCCGAGCCCGTAGGGTATCTGATTGGCTTAAAAGTACAAGAAAACACTTCAAAAGTGACGTTTCTGAAGAATTTTAACAGTTTTCTTGTATCTACGAACGCCAGAATGCATAAAATTGACCTAAACGTCTCCTTTTCCTATTCTGAGTCGATTCTGCATGCTTTAAGTGTGTTTGGTGGCTCAGAACCATCAAAAAACGTTGAAATATAGTTCAAATTCAATAAAAATCGACAAAAATACAGTTTCTAGCTAAAATTTGATGGTTTCGTTGCACTTTCCGAGCCCGTAGGGTATCTGATTGGCTTAAAAGTACAAGAAAACACTTCAAAAGTGACGTTTCTGAAGAATTTTAACAGTTTTCTTGTATCTACGAACGCCAGAATGCATAAAATTGACCTAAACGTCTCCTTTTCCTATTCTGAGTCGATTCTGCATGCTTTAAGTGTGTTTGGTGGCTCAGAACCATCAAAAAACGTTGAAATATAGTTCAAATTCAATAAAAATCGACAAAAATACAGTTTCTAGCTAAAATTTGATGGTTTCGTTGCACTTTCCGAGCCCGTAGGGTATCTGATTGGCTTAAAAGTACAAGAAAACACTTCAAAAGTGACGTTTCTGAAGAATTTTAACAGTTTTCTTGTATCTACGAACGCCAGAATGCATAAAATTGACCTAAACGTCTCCTTTTCCTATTCTGAGTCGATTCTGCATGCTTTAAGTGTGTTTGGTGGCTCAGAACCATCAAAAAACGTTGAAATATAGTTCAAATTCAATAAAAATCGACAAAAATACAGTTTCTAGCTAAAATTTGATGGTTTCGTTGCACTTTCCGAGCCCGTAGGGTATCTGATTGGCTTAAAAGTACAAGAAAACACTTCAAAAGTG
>NW_026973314.1:0-37068 GCF_036711695.1 Zophobas morio | reverse complement strand
AAGTGTTTTCTTGTACTTTTAAGCCACTCAGATACCCTACGGGCTCGGAAAGTGCAACGAAACCATCAAATTTTAGCTAGAAACTGTATTTTTGTCGATTTTTATTGAATTTGAACTATATTTCAACGACTTTTGATGGTTCTGAGCCACCAAACACACTTAAAGCATGCAGAATCGACTCAGAATAGGAAAAGGAGACGTTTAGGTCAACTCTATGCATTCTGGCGTTCGTAGATACAAGAAAACTGTTAAAATTCTTCAGAAACGTCACTTTTGAAGTGTTTTCTTGTACTTTTAAGCCATTCAGATACCCTACGGGCTCGGAAAGTGCAACGAAACCATCAAATTTTAGCTAGAAACTGTATTTTTGTCGATTTTTATTGAATTTGAACTATATTTCAACGACTTTTGATGGTTCTGAGCCACCAAACACACTTAAAGCATGCAGAATCGACTCAGAATAGGAAAAGGAGACGTTTAGGTCAATTTTATGCATTCTGGCGTTCGTAGATACAAGAAAACTGTTAAAATTCTTCAGAAACGTCACTTTTCAAGTGTTTTCTTGTACTTTTAAGCCACTCAGTTACCCTACAGGCTCGGAAAGTGCAACGAAACCATCAAATTTTAGCTAGAAACTGTATTTTTGTCGATTTTTATTGAATTTGAACTATATTTCAACGATTTGTGATGGTTCTGAACCACCAAACACACTTAAGGCATGCAGAATCGACTCAGAATAGGAAAAGGAGACGTTTAGGTCAATTTTATGCATTCTGGCGTTCGTAGATACAAGAAAACTGTTAAAATTCTTCAGAAACGTCACTTTTGAAGTGTTTTCTTGTACTTTTAAGCCACTCAGTTACCCTACGGGCTCGGAAAGTGCAACGAAACCATCAAATTTTAGCTAGAAACTGTATTTTTGTCGATTTTTATTGAATTTGAACTATATTTCAACGATTTTTGATGGTTCTGAGCCACCAAACACACTTAAAGCATGCAGAATCGACTCAGAATAGGAAAAGGAGACGTTTAGGTCAATTTTATGCATTCTGGCGTTCGTAGATACAAGAAAACTGTTAAAATTCATGAGAAACGTCACTTTTGAAGTGTTTTCTTGTACTTTTAAGCCACTCAGATACCCTACGAGCTCGGAAAGTGCAACGAAACCATCAAATTTTAGCTAGAAACTGTTTTTTTGTCGATTTTTATTGAATTTGAACTATATTTCAACGATTTTTGATGGTTCTGAGCCACCAAACACACTTAAAGCATGCAGAATCGACTCAGAATAGGAAAAGGAGACGTTTAGGTCAATTTTATGCATTCTGGCGTTCGTAGATACAAGAAAACTGTTAAAATTCTTCAGAAACGTCACTTTTGAAGTGTTTTCTTGTACTTTTAAGCCACTCAGATACCCTACGGGCTCGGAAAGTGCAACGAAACCATCAAATTTTAGCTAGAAACTGTATTTTTGTCGATTTTTATTGAATTTGAACTATATTTCAACGATTTTTTATGGTTCTGAGCCACCAAACATACTTAAAGCATGCAGAATCGACTCAGAAGAGGAAAAGGAGACGTTTAGGTCAATTTTATGCATTCTGGCGTTCGTAGATACAAGAAAACTGTTAAAATTCTTCAGAAACGTCACTTTTGAAGTGTTTTCTTGTACTTTTAAGCCACTCAGATACCCTACGGTCTCGGAAAGTGCAAAGAAACCATTAAATTTTAGCTAGAAACTGTATTTTTGTCGATTTTTATTGAATTTGAACTATATTTCAACGATTTTTGATTGTTCTGAGCCACCAAAAACACTTAAAGCATGCAGAATCGACTCAGAATAGGAAAAGGAGACGTTTAGGTCAATTTTATGCATTCTGGCGTTCGTAGATACAAGAAAACTGTTAAAATTCTTCAGAAACGTCAATTTTGAAGTGTTTTCTTGTACTTTTAAGCCACTCAGAAACCCTACGGGCTCGGAAAGTGCAACGAAACCATCAAATTTTAGCTAGAAACTGTATTTTTTCGATTTTTATTGAATTTGAACTATATTTCAAAGATTTTTGATGGTTCTGAGCCACCAAACACACTTAAAGCATGCAGAATCGACTCAGAATAGGAAAAGGAGACGTTTAGGTCAATTTTATGCATTCTGGCGTTCGTAGATACAAGAAAACTGTTAAAATTCTTCAGAAACGTCACTTTTGAAGTGTTTTCTTGTACTTTTAAGCCGCTCAGATACCCAACGGGCTCGGAAAGTGCAACGAAACCATCAAATTTTAGCTAGAAACTGTATTTTTGTTGATTTTTATTGAATTTGAACTATATTTCAACGATTTTTGATGGTTCTGAGCCACCAAACACACTTAAAGCATGCAGAATCGACTCAGAATAGGAAAAGGAGACGTTTAGGTCAATTTTATGCATTCTGGCGTTCGTAGATACAAGAAAACGATTAAAATTCTTCAGAAACGTCACTTTTGAAGTGTTTTCTTGTACTTTTAAGCCACTCAGATACCCTACGGGCTCGGAAAGTGCAACGAAACCATCAAATTTTAGCTAGAAACTGTATTTTTGTCGATTTTTATTGAATTTGAACTATATTTCAACGATTTTTGATGGTTCTGAGCCACCAAACACACTTAAAGCATGCAGAATCGACTCAGAATAGGAAAAGGAGACGTTTAGGTCAATTTTATGCATTCTGGCGTTCGTAGATACAAGAAAACTGTTAAAATTCTTCAGAAACGTCACTTTTGAAGTGTTTTCTTGTACTTTTAAGCCACTCAGATACCCTACGGGCTCGGAAAGTGCAACGAAACCATCAAATTTTAGCTAGAAACTGTATTTTTTCGATTTTTATTGAATTTGAACTATATTTCAACGATTTTTGATGGTTCTGAGCCACCAAACACACTTAAAGCATGCAGAATCGACTCAGAATAGGAAAAGGAGATGTTTAGGTCAATTTTATGCATTCTGGCGTTCGTAGATACAAGAAAACTGTTAAAATTCTTCAGAAACGTCACTTTTGAAGTGTTTTCTTGTACTTTTAAGCCACTCAGATAGCCTACGGGCTCGGAAAGTGCAACGAAACCATCAAATTTTAGCTAGAAACTGTATTTTTGTCGATTTTTATTGAATTTGAACTATATTTCAACGATTTTTGATGGTTCTGTGCCACCAAACACACTTAAAGCATGCAGAATCGACTCAGAATAGGAAAAGGAGACGTTTAGGTCAATTTTATGCATTCTGGCGTTCGTAGATACAAGAAAACTGTTAAAATTCTTCAGAAACGTCACTTTTCAAGTGTTTTCTTGAACTTTTAAGCCACTCAGATACCCTATGGGCTCGGAAAGTGCAACGAAACCATCAAATTTTAGCTAGAAACTGTATTTTTGTCGATTTTTATTGAATTTGAACAATATTTCAACGATTTTTGATGGTTCTGAGCCACCAAACACACTTAAAGCATGCAGAATCGACTCAGAATAGGAAAAAGAGACGTTTAGGTCAATTTTATGCATTCTGGCGTTCGTAGATGCAAGAAAACTGTTAAAATTCTTCAGAAACTTCACTTTTGAAATGTTTTCTTGTACTTTTAAGCCACTCAGATACCCTACGGTCTCGGAAAGTGCAAAGAAACCATTAAATTTTAGCTAGAAACTGTATTTTTGTCGATTTTTATTGAATTTGAACTATATTTCAACGATTTTTGATTGTTCTGAGCCACCAAACACACTTAAAGCATGCAGAATCGACTCAGAATAGGAAAAGGAGACGTTTAGGTCAATTTTATGCATTCTGGCGTTCGTAGATACAAGAAAACTGTTAAAATTCTTCAGAAACGTCAATTTTGAAGTGTTTTCTTGTACTTTTAAGCCACTCAGAAACCCTACGGGCTCGGAAAGTGCAACGAAACCATCAAATTTTAGCTAGAAACTGTATTTTTTCGATTTTTATTGAATTTGAACTATATTTCAAAGATTTTTGATGGTTCTGAGCCACCAAACACACTTAAAGCATGCAGAATCGACTCAGAATAGGAAAAGGTGACGTTTAGGTCAATTTTATGCATTCTGGCGTTCGTAGATACAAGAAAACTGTTAAAATTCTTCAGAAACGTCACTTTTCAAGTGTTTTCTTGTACTTTTAAGCCACTCAGATACCCTACGGGCTCGGAAAGTGCAGCGAAACCATCAAATTTTAGCTAGAAACTGTATTTTTGTCGATTTTTATTGAATTTGAACTATATTTCAACGATTTTTGATGGTTCTGAGCCACCAAACATGCAGAATCGACTCAGAATAGGAAAAGGAGACGTTTAGGTCAAATTTATGCATTCTGGCGTTCGTAGATACAAGAAAACTGTTAAAATTCTTCAGAAACGTCACTTTTGAAGTGTTTTCTTGTACTTTTAAGCCACTCAGATACCCTACGGGCTCGGAAAGTGCAACGAAACCATAAAATTTTAGCTAGAAACTGTATTTTTGTCGATTTTTATTGAATTTGAACTATATTTCAACGATTTTTGATGGTTCTGAGCCACCAAACACACTTAAAGCATGCAGAATCGACTCAGAATAGGAAAAGGAGACGTTTAGGTCAATTTTATGCATTCTGGCGTTCGTAGATTCAAGAAAACTGTTAAAATTCTTCAGAAACGTCACTTTTGAAGTGTTTTCTTGTACTTTTAAGCCACACAGATACCCTACGGGCTCGGAAAGTGCAACGAAACCATCAAATTTTAGCTAGAAACTGTATTTTTGTCGATTTTTATTGAATTTGAACTATATTTCAACGACTTTTGATGGTTCTGAGCCACCAAACACACTTAAAGCATGCAGAATCGACTCAGAATAGGGATAGGAGACGTTTAGGTCAATTTTATGCATTCTGGCGTTCGTAGATACAAGAAAACTGTTAAATTCTTCAGAAACGTCACTTTTGAAGTGTTTTCTTGTACTTTTAAGCCACTCAGATACCCTACGGGCTCGGAAAGTGCAACGAAACCATCAAATTTTAGCTAGAAACTGTATTTTTGTCGATTTTTATTGAATTTGAACTATATTTCAACGATTTTTGATGGTTCTGAGCCACCAAACACACTTAAAGCATGCAGAATCGACTCAGAATAGGAAAAGGAGATGTTTAGGTCAATTTTATGCATTCTGGCGTTCGTAGATACAAGAAAACTGTTAAAATTCTTCAGAAACGTCACTTTTGAAGTGTTTTCTTGTACTTTTAAGCCACTCAGATAGCCCACGGGCTCGGAAAGTGCAACGAAACCATCAAATTTTAGCTAGAAACTGTATTTTTGTCGATTTTTATTGAATTTGAACTATATTTCAACGATTTTTGACGGTTCTGAGCCACCAAACACACTTAAAGCATGCAGAATCGACTCAGAATAGGAAAAGGAGACGTTTAGGTCAATTTTATGCATTCTGGCGTTCGTAGATACAAGAAAACTGTTAAAATTCTTCAGAAACGTCACTTTTCAAGTGTTTTCTTGAACTTTTAAGCCACTCAGATACCCTACGGGCTCGGAAAGTGCAACAAAACCATCAAATTTTAGCTAGAAACTGTATTTTTGTCGATTTTTATTGAATTTGAACAATATTTCAACGATTTTTGATGGTTCTGAGCCACCAAACACACTTAAAGCATGCAGAATCGACTCAGAATAGGAAAAAGAGACGTTTAGGTCAATTTTATGCATTCTGGCGTTCGTAGATACAAGAAAACTGTTAAAATTCTTCAGAAACGTCACTTTTGAAGTGTTTTCTTGTACTTTTAAGCCACTCAGATACCCTACGGTCTCGGAAAGTGCAAAGAAACCATTAAATTTTAGCTAGAAACTGTATTTTTGTCGATTTTTATTGAATTTGAACTATATTTCAACGATTTTTGATTGTTCTGAGCCACCAAACACACTTAAAGTATGCAGAATCGACTCAGAATAGGAAAAGGAGACGTTTAGGTCAATTTTATGCATTCTGGCGTTCGTAGATACAAGAAAACTGTTAAAATTCTTCAGAAACGTCAATTTTGAAGTGTTTTCTTGTACTTTTAAGCCACTCAGAAACCCGACGGGCTCGGAAAGTGCAACGAAACCATCAAATTTTAGCTAGAAACTGTATTTTTTCGATTTTTATTGAATTTGAACTATATTTCAAAGATTTTTGATGGTTCTGAGCCACCAAACACACTTAAAGCATGCAGAATCGACTCAGAATAGGAAAAGGAGACGTTTAGGTCAATTTTATGCATTCTGGCGTTCGTAGATACAAGAAAACTGTTAAAATTCTTCAGAAACGTCACTTTTCAAGTGTTTTCTTGTACTTTTAAGCCACTCAGATACCCTAAGGGCTCGGAAAGTGCAACGAAACCATCAAATTTTAGCTAGAAACTGTATTTTTGTTGATTTTTATTGAATTTGAACTATATTTCAACGATTTTTGATGGTTCTGAGCCACCAAACACACTTAAAGCATGCAGAATCGACTCAGAAGTAGTTATATAGTGGGGGTTCTAGACCAGGTCAAATGAGGTCAAACTGGTCCAGCTCCCCCATTACTTTTCATCGAGCGGTCATTGACCTTTCATTTGTTGTCGACCTTGTCGTTGCACGTGGCTGACCTTGCCAGCTGGTCCAGCTCCCCCATTACTTTTCATCGGGCCATCATTGACCTAGTCGTTGCTCGACCTTGGTCGTTTATTGCCCTCGTTCATCTCGTGATCTATCCCCTCTTTTCGTTTAGGTCGGGGAGGGATCTCGGACGCAATCTCGCATCCCCACTTCCGTTTTATACTTGTATAAAAGTCGATGGATTCGTCTGTAGGAATTACGTTTATTGCCCTTGGTCATCTCGAGATCTATCCCCTCTTTTTTTTTTTAGGTCGGGTCGCTGGACGGGGCTGGCCTTGGCTGACTTACCTTATCACGGCACGTGCCTGACCTGTATGTTTTGACACCGCCTTTTACTCGATCGACCTGACCCGTTTTTCCATAGTCAGGTTGGCCGAGCGGTCTAAGGCGTCAGATTTAAGCTCTGATTCTCGAAAGGGAGCGTGGGTTCGAATCCCACACCTGACAGTTTTTTTTTTTTCGTTCGTTATTTTGGCGTTTTGAGTTGCGATTAAATAAAACACATTTTAATATAGTATTCTTTATTGAGGAAACCTTGAATACAACCAATTATAAATACATTTAGCATTGTTTAAGGAACAGTAACATTTTTTATTATTAGCAATATGTTTATCACATGCCGGGATTTCTTTAGATAATTTCACAGAGTCTTCAATTGTTTCGAGGTTCACAATTTTGGGGCAGTCTTTTCCTAGCGTTTCCTTAAGGTAATTTTCTTTACATTTTCCTTTTACATATAAGATCTCCACTGCATATTCCTTGATGTATTTGAACAAAATTTCTTTTACAGATATCTGCTCCTTGAAACCGTCATTAAATCTCAACATGTGATGATAACGTTCTAGATATCTAGCTTGTTTCTTCGTTCTTTCATCGATTTCTTTGAGTTGTTTTGTAGATTTGAATGTTTCGTGTATTGTGTTAATTCCATCGTAAATCGCAAGTTCTTTTACAATGAATTCAGGTAGACGAAAACCTTGTACGTCGACTACAACCAACTTCATCGTATCAATTATGTCAACTGACTGAGAGGAAAGCGACTATGTAATTTTTTTCGTATCGATCCAACTGTTGTGGGTGTTATTAAATCCTAACCATTTTACATAAAGTTGATTACCTTTTTTTTTAAAACTTTTTCAACGAGATATACACCTGGATGCTTAACTTTCAATAGTTCCATTTCATAGAAACCACCTAAAATGTTTTCACCCTTTTCATCTTTCAAAAAATATGTGGTGGGATTAGTGAGATTAATTTTTCTTATTATGAAAATCTCATTTGACCAATTGGGTGTGTATCCCTTATCGAATATTCCGCGATACTTACTTATTCTTACGTTATCACCAACTTTAAATTTTGATTTATTGCTAACTATTTTAATCTGAGTATAAGCAGCTTTTAGAATAGCGTTTTCATTACTTTTGTTAACTTGTGACGGTTTCATTTTTATAGTACGATGATAAGAATTATTATATCGATGTACCACATTTGCCAATAAATCTAACCATTTATAATTTCCTTGCAAACTAAATTCTTTCCACATTAAATTTTTTAATGTGCGATTTACTCTTTCGACGATTGAGGCTTTTTTTAAACTGTAGACATTGTAATGATTAATTTTGTATTTTTTCATAAGATTTTGAAACTTTACGTTGTAGAATTCTTTTCCTTGATCTGTTTGTAAATTTTTGGGTAACCGTACGATTTTGGATAAAATTGTTTCCATTGCAGTGGCGATTTGTTGAGCATCTTTTGACTTTACAGGGACAGCCCACACGTATTTTGAGAAACAGTCAATAACAACAAGTATATATTTGTATCCTCTGTTTATCTTAGCATACGGTATCATTTCCACTAGATCTGCTTGTAATGTTTCATTAATACCTTTTATTATAACCTTGCGTCGTTTAAAATTAATTCTTACAGGTTTGTGCAATTCTGCAACAATATCTCTTTTAATGGGAGTTGGCTCATACACCTTCTTGCGTTTCATTTTTATCAGTCTTATGTATATAATGTGCTTTCTCGGCACTAACTAACGATTCTTCAAAATTAACAGGACATTTTATTATCATTTCTGCGAACAAATTTGGTACATTTTCTGTTTTATTTACAGCATATTTGAACGATATTCGATCACCGTTACGTAGTACAAATCCTTTCACTTCTTCTTTACTAAAAAATTTGTTATTTACATAAACATTTATTTCATTACTGGTAATATTCAATTTTGTAAGGGTTCCAATTTCTAAAGGAAACGTATAGTGCGTTTCTTTAGAATTTAATACATACGTGTTTTCCACGGTTTTATCGGATTCGAAGCGAAATATCAGATTATAGAACATATAGTTTGAAATAGTAATCATATCATTGTCGATAGAACCTGAAAGTTTAGCATGTTTTAACAAATGACGCCCGAATTTATCCAGAGTCATATTAAGCAATAATTTTAGCTTCGCGTAGTTCTTCTATTATAGAAACGATTTCGTTTTGATGACCCGAATGGCCTGCTGTCTGGGAAGCGACTAACAACTTCAGTCTTTCAACTAATTCATTTGGATCTTCCCAATACACATAATCAACTTTATTTGTGTTTACTTCTTTAAATAGTACTTGACCACCTTTCTTCGGTTTTTTATACTTCGTGAGAGTTGAGAATAATGGTCCTATAATATTTTTGTATTTCATCGAACTTGTACCCAATATTCGATCATTTTCATCGAAATTTCTTCGATATGCATTGGTTTTTTCTAAAATTTTTTTGTAAATTTCCTTGTCTTCCGTAGTAAAATGAACAGGCTTCTTTTTAAAAATAAGTTCATAAATTCCAGGAGTCCCTTTAAAGATTTCATTGTCTATTTTTATATCTGGACCTATAAATTGTACCTCCTTCGAACCAATATAAAATTTCTCTGAGAAAGTGTCATGTCTTACGCCTGTTCTGTGATCAAATTTACTTTCTGCATCGTGATGCATTTCGTCAATATATTTTCTGGGTAATTCATCAAAATCATTTAAATATTCGTTGTAAACGTCTGTATCAACGATGTTTTTAATATAATTTTTACTTAACTGAACAGATTTTTCAAGAACCTCATTGAAGTTTTACTTATCATTGTCTTCCTCGGGAATGTATTGGAACACATTGTCCTGTGCATCTGTTTTATTTATTGATTCTTCGAAATCTTCCTGTGATAAAACATCATATTTTGAACTAATCGGACTCATTCGATCTTCTTTTTCATTTTTGATGGCATCGATTCTTTTCACAAGGTTAGTAACTTTTGTAGCAATTCTTTTTTGTCTTGGCGTGAAAATTTCTGCTTGCTTTGGTGTAGTAACAATAGTTTTTTTCTCACGAACAGGAGACAGAATTGTATTTTCTAACTTTCGCTTTGTAGGTGTACTGTGCTCAATGTTCGACACATTTTTTGTTTTCACATCTTGATTACTTTTTATTGGATTTTCACTCCGTCTCTCAATTAATGTTTCCAAATGTTTAGTGAGGGGTTCATACTTTTTTTCTTCATTTCGTTGAGTTGCTTTAATTAGTTCTAATTTTCTTTGTAAATCTTTTCTTTTCTTAATCAGTTTCCTTTTTAAATCAACCACATCTGATATTTTTGAATCCATGTCTCCTAAGGCTTCCGAAAATACAAATAAACTGAATCTATTTATTTGAATGATAGGCTTATATACCTATGCAAAATTTCACAAACATTCTATAAAAATACTTTATTCAATAGTACAGATGCACATGTTTTGTTTTGTAATGATCTCTTATATGATCTTTATAGTAGCAGTATATACATGGTAAGTTAGGAGTATCTGTTTCACCTCCACATTTTGGACATTTATATTTTACAGGAACTGGCAAGTTGAATGTTCAACATACTTCTATAGACTGAAATTATGAAAATGGATCAATAAAATTATCAAATCCTTTTCTAAACCGACCACTACGAATTTCGTTCTCTTTATCGACTACTAAAAAATCATAACTGTTTTGCCAGCAAAATGAACACATTTCTTTAAATTTATCAAATGAGATATCAGTGCCGATATGATCATCATAGATATGGCGCAAGTTTAAATTATCTTGCTTAAATAAAATGATAAAATTTGCGTTGTCTCTTATTAGATGCTTAGGAATACATGTGTAGGTTTGACATAAATAAAAACAATCTATATTTCTGTGTCGTCCCATGCTAAAATATTCTTTCATTAAATTTTGCTTGTCACATGCCACATCATCAAAAATAAAGACAGAATTAGTTTTAGCTTTGTGCGGTGGTGGTATGTTGTTATTGTCGAAATTGCTGAAACTATAAAAATTTATACCTTTAATAGGTTTTAGAAGATTTTCCAAATATTGATATTTTGGTTGGAAAAGAGATTTAGAATACACATAGACATTTTCAAATCTTAAATGTTCGATTAAACCTATCATAACATTAGTCTTTCCGCAGTTAGACGGTCCTACAATAATACATCTTACTGTAGATGGTGAAAGATCCCCATGTCTTTTATTCTCACTGTTAATTTTGATATCGTTATTATTTATCGGCAATTTGAGGTTTTGAGTTGTCAAACGCATTTCGACATCTGATTAAGAAACTGACATGTGGGGGGGTATAAATACTAAATTTTTCTACGTTTCCGTTAGTATTTTAGCTGATCCGAAAGTTTGAGTATAAATGAAGATTACGAAGCGAAAAAGGAACAGTCGTCGGATTCAGACCTACAGAAAGAGATATTGTGGACGTGGGATCGTAAATTCGGTTATTAATAAATTACCGTTTGAACTTCACATTCCCGGTTATAACTTTTGTGGACCAGGAACTAAATTAGAAAAACGATTAGCAAGAGGAGATAAAGGCCGGAATCAATTAGATGAAGCTTGCAAATTTCTCGATATAGCTTATGGTGAACATAAAGATTTGGAAAATCGACATAAGGCCGATAAAGTTCTGTTAGATAAAGCGAAACTTAGACTACGTTCTTCGGACGCTTCTTTGGGCGAAAAAGCTGCTGCTTAAGGTGTTGCGGCTGCCATGAAAGCTAAAATAAAACTCGGTATGGGTTGTCCAGTCAAAAGACAAACTAGCAAACGTGGAAAAATCTTGAATTTTAATGTTTTAAGAAAATCCGCCAGACTTGCTTTAAAAAATAAGAAATTTAAGAATATGAACGATGCTGTAAAAGTGGCCATGGGAGCAGTAAAATCATCAAAAGGAAAAAAGAGAGTGAGACCTCTTCGTCACAGACGTATAATACCCATACCGAAAAGTGGTGGATTTTTACCTCTACTACCAATATTTGCCGCCTTAGGCGCTCTGGGATCTCTAGGTGGTGGCGCAGCAGCCATTGCAAAAGCTGTTAACGATGCTAAATCAGCTAAAGAACAGTTGAAAGAAAATCAACGACACAATCAGAAAATGGAGTCGATAGCTGTAGGAAAGTCAGGAAGTGGATTATATTTGAAACCATATAAAAGAGGATATGGTCTTTTTTTAGCTCCATCAAAATTTCAAAAGAACTCCCGATAAATATTCCAAAACATGCTCTCACCAACATTGACATTTACAAATATGTAAAGCGTTTGAAAATTCCCCGCTTCAGAGGAGTTTTTATGAAAAATTCACTTCCAAATAAAGTACGCCTTAATGAGTGTGGTATATTAAATTTAGACAATAAGGAAGGTCCTGGAACACATTGGACAGCTTATAAAAAAACTCGAAACGAAGTTATATACTTTGATAGTTATGGAGATTTGAGACCACCTCTTGAACTGATCAAATATTTACAAAGCAACGGTTTCTGTAATATAGTATATAATTATGAATCTTTACAGACTTTTAATAGTATTAATTGTGGACATTTGTGTTTAAGATTCCTATATAACTGCTACAAATAAAATTGTTTGAAATTCGAGCGTTTTAGTTGAACTGTTAGTGTCGTCGAAGTAAGTTGCACGATGTCGAACGTATTCTCATTGGATGGAAACAGTTCTGTACTTTCGAGCAGATACTATCCACCAATTATCTTGGAAGATTATAACTATGCTTTAGGATTAGAAAGTTTGGTTACTTGGAATTCTTTTCCAAATATCGATAACAATAACAACAAATTTTATTTTTTTACACCAGACAAAAAAGAGCATTACATAGAAATTCCCGAGGATTCTTACGAGATAGAAGACATTGAGTCGTATTTAAATAAAGAAATCAAAAACTATATGGAACATTATTTTCAATACGAAACTGACAAACACGGAAATAGAATAAAGAAATTTAAAATGTTAACACCAAGCTTAATAATCAGAGGAAATAATAATACTTTAAAATCGGAAGTTAAATGTACTCTTGATATAAATTTTTCAAGAAAGGATTCGTTAGGGAATTTATTGGGATTTAAGGATACCATTCTGAAAGCGCATAAAACTCATATATCAGATTTTCCAGCAAAAATTTTAAAGGTAAATGCTCTTTGCGTTTATTGCAATATAGTAACTGGTTCATACAAGAACGGAAGTCCCGTTCACGTCATCCATCAATTTTTTCCAACAGTACCACCCGGTTACAAAATAGTGGAACGACCATTAAATGTGATATATCTACCAATTAATACGAAACAAATAGATGAAATAATCGTTAAAATAACAGATCAAGAAGGTAATATTGTTAGTTTCAGAGGTGAAGAGGTAGGTGTACGGTTGCATCTTAAGAAGGTCACGTGATGGGTATTATATTTAATGAAAATCTAAAAAACCGAAATTCGGTATATATAAGTAGGGCAATGAAAAAGAGATCAGTCAGTCCTTGGAGAACGGTCAAACGTTTAACTTTAGGCAATCGTAAATTTCTTGAATCTCTAGGATTAACGGTCTTGAAATAATATTTTTATTGAATATATAAGTCAGCAATGAATTTTGAAATATTAAACGTAAGCGAAAAAGCTGCCTATGATCATTCAATTTATTATGGAGAAAGACATACACACCTACCTTATTCTAACAGTTCATTTAACTACGATGATGAAATAAGAATTCCTATTGAACATCAAGATTTATACACTTTTCCACATTTGAGTACATTGCATATAGAGGGTAAGGTTATTGTGAAGAATGAAATCGACGAAATTGTACAGAAACCAGAAATCAAATTTGTAAATAATGGCGTTCTTCTGATGTTTAATCAAATAAGATATGAAATTGCTGGAGTCGTTGTGGATAGTATTAGAAATCCTGGGTTAGCGTCTACCATGAAAGGATATGTAACGTATAACAGTAATGAAAGCGTAGCTCTAGAGAATGCTGGATGGTTTCCTAAAAAAGATTCGAATATAATTAAGGAAAATGGAACTTTTGAAGTTTCGATTCCATTAAAAATGATTTTTGGTTTTTGTGAAGATTTTAAAAAGGCCATTTTGAATGTAAGACAGGAGCTTGTTTTGGTTCGTTCTAATACCGATGTGAATGCTTTAATTTCCTCAAATGACAAATACAAAATTAAAGTAGAACTTAGTAAAATATGCTGGAAAATGCATCACTTGTCCGTGTCCGATGCCGAAAGGATCGCATTAATCGATATTGTAAGAAGCAACAGGGAATTGGATATTATGTTTAGAAGTAAAGAATTACATGAATTTGCTCCACCAGTACAATCGATAACAAATACTTGGACTATTAAAACTTCCTTAGAAAAACCTCAGTACATACTTTTTGCATTACAGCAAGGAAGAAAAAACCAATTGAAGAAAAACTACAGTCAGTTTGATCATTGTAATCTGAGAGATGTAAAATTGTACCTTAATGATACCATGTATCCCTACGACAACCTGAATGTTGATTTCACAAATGATCTGTATGCAATTCTCTATGATATGTTTAAAGAATTCCAGACATCGTTCTTATCCAAACAAACCAGCGAACCATTATTCGATAAGGATGAATTTAAAGAAAAGACGCCTATAATAGTAATCGACTGTTCTAAACAAACGGAAGCTTTGAAGAGAGGCCCCGTTACAATCACTTTGTGGTTTGAGACGATCTCTGGTATTCCTGCAGACACTACAGCCTACTGTCTTATTCTTCACGACCGAATGGTAAAATACATCCCTGCACAAGATGTCGTCAGAGTGTTGTAAATAATTTAACCTGTTATTGTATTATTATTATGTTTGGGGGTAAATAAAACTACATATAACCCATTTCTGTGTGTTTTATTCATGGCTACCAGAAATTACATGTAAAGTTTTCTTATAATCATCTAACTTAATCGAGGGCCATTTTGTTGAATCCGGTCCCTCAGTCCATCCTAATGGTATTTCAGGATTGGCTTCTCCTTTGACAATGTTCTTTTTGATCCAGTTGAAAATTCTTCGGTGCTCCTGATTTTGAGAAGGTTGAAATGCAAAAGAATCGTAATTTATTATTTCTAAAGACTCATAGAAAGTACTGAGCGCTTTATGGTTTGCCAAATACGCAGCCCGACACATAAATTCATCCACGCACTGGTCGATCCTTCGATAATTTTTCCGGATATTCTCAACAGGATAGAATATATCTCCTAGATTCTGCCAGCGATTATCACTCAATAATTTATAAATAAAACATTTATACGTTAGAGTATTGTCCAAATAGTTGGTGGTCATCAAAAACTCCAAAGCAGCATAATTTAAATTTTCAATTTGGTCTCTTTCGCATACATGTAGAAATGCATCGATGTAACCATCGACACATTGCTTTCTTTGTAGCAGAATACAAATGTCAAGTGCATAAAAATCACTTTCACTTTCGGCAATCCATTTAAACACTTCGTCCGGTACAATAAAATCTTTTTTATCAATGAGATGAAGGAATAAATTTAATTTCGTTCGATCACTCGCAGCGGCTTTAAGATATGTTTTGTACACATTTTCGGATGCACAAAATGCTTGTAAATCAACAAATTGTCTCAAGTCAGACATTGTTGTAATAATGAAATAACCAACATCGAATAAATCATCTGTGAAATTTAATTGCTTATATATGGCAATCCCCACTTTTTTTTAACTTACGTGCGAAATATGATATCCCCAAGGTTTCGTATCCGTTGCAAATCTTGTGACAATCCTTTTATCATCATTGGGGCTGAGAACTACTTTTTCTTGTTTTACTGTGTAAACAGTATGATGTTTGGACTTGATGAGTCTTTGTGATTTTTCGTAACTTCGATTATTAAATAAACATTCTTTGTAATTTTCAAACGTTATTGTTTTAAGTGATGCTTTTGTAATACCTTTGGATTTTTTAACTAATTTTTTATTGAAATCGTCACTTGCAATTCTATATGCGTACATTTTAGATCTGAGACCCACAAATTCTAGCATAATCTTACCGTTATTTTCATCTTTCATTAAACCTGGTATTTTCTTATTTTTCAGTTCTATATCATAAATATTATATAAATCATAGTCAGAAGTATCAAATCGATGTGAGTCTTTCTTAATATATTTGTATATATCATCTACGTGAAATTCATAAATTAGGCTGTCAGTGTCGGTATAAAGTAACTTAGCATTATTTTTAAATGTTTTTTTAATATAGTCATAATGAAATTCATAGAGAAAAGTTTTAGAAATATCTAAAATGCAAAAACCAACATAAATTGGTTTATTCAAAAATACTTATAATTTACTCATTTCGATTATTGCTGAATCATCGTCAAATACAACAGAACTGTGAAAATTTGGTTTAGATCTAAGAGAACGAACTCCCCATCTTCCCTCCCATTTACTAACCAATCGAATATCGCGATGCTTTCTTACATTTTCCATGCATTTACCATAAATAGCATTAATCATTAATTTAAAAAAATCTTTTTCAAAATCGTTCTTTGCTTGCTGCCTAAGTTTTGTATTTAAATCTATATATTCCTTTAACCACGCAGATTGTTTGAATTTCATAACACGATGTACACATTTTATTTTCATACCAAATTTTGTATACATTTTTAAATTCCGATAATGAATAATATAATTTTTCTTGGGATATAAAGTCAACAATAACTTCTTAAGTTTAGATCTTGAAATGGGCGGTATCATATGCTCTGGAGCTAATGGTAAATCACTATGAATTTCATGTAAATCTATTGGATAATCTAAATCGCATTCAATAATATAACCGATTGCTGAATTTTCTGGGGTATCTAAGATATCAGCTATATTGAAATTTTCTACAAACTCAAATTCTCCATACGGTAAATATTGAGACATTGCCGCTCCGTAAAGGTTGTTAACATCAAAATACATTAAATAGGTACTATCTTTCGAAGGATCATATTCTTCTTTTGGCATGTATTTGTTATTGGCTTTACCGTATCTATTGGAACACTGCGAAACTCCACCTCTAATACCTCTTTCTACAAATAGAACTTTATCTATATCCGTTAAAAGTTCCAGTTTAATTTCTGTTGTTTTCAACATAGCATCAAATGTTAGGCCCGGAGCCGTATAATAATGCAACGGATCAAGTTGATAAGTATTTAAACAAGTAGTTCGAAAAGCTTCAAATACATCGGCTAGAAGAAGCACATCAGTTTTTAAATATAAATCAGAATATTCTCCTAATGTATGAATATTAAAAGTGTTCCAAACATTGGTAGCATGGGAATAATCTTCATATTTAATATTTTCATCGTATAAGCGACTATAGAAATCCTCCTTTTCGGGCAATTTTGTTTCAAGTAGTTTCTCCCAGGAGTTTATATAATCGTAAGGAAACACTCCCTTTCTGTTTAACAAATCAAATTCTTCCATATTATTACAATTTGCCAACGTAATAATTTTCTGAGAATTATCTAAATTGGAGGACAGTTTGTCTAAACTATGTGGCATAAATCTGAAAGAATCAATAAACCGTAAACTAACTTTCGTGTCTTCGACAAATTTAGTAAACGAGATATATCTTTCTTTGTTAATGGGAAGTAACTTAATATCACCTTTTATTGAATTTGAAAGTTCTTTAATAAAAAAATGGGCATCATATCCGCTCATATTATGAAAGACCACGGGTATAACACAAATATCTTTATAATTTAAATTACAACTTTGATGGGCAGCGCCTCTATACATTCCAGTTAAATGACTATGATCGCGTACTTTTATGTTATTTTCCGAAAATCCTTTTTTACATATATGACATATTTGGGAGGATTCAAACTGCTCACGTTCTTCCGTAGTTAATGTTTCCATAGAAATAACGTTCTGAAATTTATCGTTGCAAAAATGAGCCATTCGATGTAACTCCTGAACGAACCATTGAATGCAATTTTTACCTCGATACAAACGAAATTTAGAAAATGAATTATCATATGAGCAGTGAAAATAGTAAGCAATGCTGTGCGCAATATGTTTTTGATAAGTTTCGGTCTTATTCGTGGTGGACATATGCTGTTTGGTACAATCAAGAAGAATACTCTCGAGATCTGCATAAATAGTAAAAGGTACTTTTTCTTGATGTCTATAATTTTGAAAATACAAGTAATTTTCGTTTTCTGTTGGCAGTCTTATGGAATATTTATTAATACTCTGGCATGAAGTTTTATGTTTTTGGAGCAATTCCTCTGTGGTGAAATGGTTTAAGCATCTTTCGCATATATGAAATTTACATTTATGGAGGGAAAGTTGCGTAGCTAAAAGAGCTGACAAATTTTTGATCCATACGAAATGATAGAGCAATTGTTGATCTTCAAAGTTATCATTACGGTTATTAGTATTTTGTATTTGTCTTTCAGCGGGTAGCAAAAGCAAATTAATTGCTTTATAAGAATTTGAAAATCTAGTACTTAAACGACAAGGTAAAATTTTTTTCTTCTCGATGCAGTATAAATTAATGGCAAGATTGTTGATTTCCTCAAATTTTTGAATGTCTTTAATTGTGATTGGGAAGTCTAAATTATCATATTTCAACACATTTTTGAAATGAGGATACGATGATTTTCGGTCTGAATGTTTATCGGTAGGGAATAAAGCCGAAACTATGGCCCAAAGAAAACAATATTCATCATTATTTTGTACATTAATTATTGCATGTTTTTTTTTTATAAAATCTGGTGTGGATATAAAAGTTGAATAGCCGAATTTAATTGGGTCGTATTTATTTATGTTAATTTTCAATCCTAAAATTTCATACAACGCCCAACCGGAATCCTTTTCTGCAAATTCCTCCAATTTTTTCATGATTTTATGAATGACGTTTTCTTCGAACCATTCCTTTAAATTTGTGTATTGATCAATGTGTTGATTTTTTGTTGAAAATGTTTTAATGTCTGTTTCACCAGAGTGCGGTTGAATAAAATTTGCAGAAAAAATTACATTTACCTTAAGCATTGAGTTTTTCCGTTCTTTTTTAATTCTAAACATAAAGCATTTAAAAGATTGTTGAAAAAACTGAAGAGGATCTTTAATGTTGTGGTTACTTATAAATCCTGTACGAATTCGTTGTTGAAAACAGGATTCGACATCCTGCCATGTTGCATTAGTCACCGGTTTAAATTTGTCTGTTTTAATATAGCCTTCACCAGTTTTTATAGATAATTGTTTTTTCTTATTTAAAAGCTTTAGTCGATAAAATTTCAAATACGCCAAACTTGTTTCTAAGGAATTTGCGTTTTCCAACATATTTTCTCGATGGATTTTACATTTGAGTGCTTTTCTAATTATTCTAATACTGGTATTGATATAAACTAAAAAATGTTTAGTTTCTTCGATTGTTTTGATTTTACTTAGGTATTCATGAATTAGCTTAAGAGAGTTTTTACATATAGCCGTCACTGATTCTTGTGATTTCATTTTTTGTTGTGAAACTTGCTCACCACAGCAGAAAAAAAGAAACACTACTATTTCCCGTTGACTAGTTTCTTGTTTATATGAGAATTAATTTGCAAGTTACAACTTGCAAGTCGTAGTTGAAAACGTGGTCGTAAAAAATAAATTCAAGTCAGCGAAAAATGAAACATGAGAAAAGCAACTGAATCATCAACTTTAAAGTTCTCAAGAAAATCTGTAGTGTAATAAAAATGGAGGGAAAAAAGTAGGGGTGGGGATTAATATAGTGTATAAATTAAAGATCACACAAAAGAATAGATTAATAAGTGTTCTGCAAGTACATATCATAATAATTAATTAACGACAGAAATGGGTAAGCTTATATATATTTTTTTTGTAGTATTTAAAGTTCTGAAATTTTTTTTCTGTATAGAGAAATTTGTTATCTGCCCCTATGATGTCAGCCACAGGCTTTTAGAGAATAGGCTGAGAAATCATATTTTCAAATGCCACCGGGATGCCTGGGAAAGGGAGCGAAAACTCTGGGAGACTGCACTTCCAAGACCATCTACACCACCCCCACCACCATCAAAGTGGTTCAGCCAACCACCGCCAACACCACCGCAAGTGGAAAACTGGGACAACGAATTCTCAGGGACCTATGTCCCAAAGTTAGATAGGTCCCTGTTTTTAGATAGAACAGCCTTAAACGCCTACCATGCGACATTTAACAAATATATAAGAAAACAATAATTTGTTATTTCTATCGCCATCACCCCACCACCATCATTTACCACACCATCATTTACCACCTCTAAAAACTTCTTCCCTACAAATATCAACGACCACAACTAAGTATTTGTGTCTGTGTACAAGAAGATAAGTCTAAGATGTTTCTACCTAGCAATGTGTTAATACTATTAAGTGTGCTTGTTGAAAACAACTTGTACATCTACACCACTTCAAATATAAGTCTGCTGTATATTCAGACGTACGAAAAAGAATTTTGGGAAAAAATGACACCGATCAATCTAATCGAAACCAGTTATCATCTCTTCTATGCGAAAAATATAACAATGCAGAATCATTTGACGTACAAGACAAAAACGGAAGAAGAGAATCACCAATTTTCCAATTGGTTAATAATAGAAAATACTAAGAACAGCCGCAGTTCAAAGAAAGTCATTAATTTTTGTTTAAGAAACGATCGTGTATGGTTTGCTTCATTTTTTGTCATATTCGCGATAATGACTGTAATAGTGGGATGTTGGGACCTGGCTGCTCGTTAATGGTGGTGGTGATGGTTGTTGCTATATATATAGAGTTCCCCAACAACAAACTATTCATTTCATCCAAACAATGTTCGGCTTAAACTGCACACTTCTTCTATCAACCATTCTAATTCAGAAAGATTTTTATTTATTGACTGATAGCAATGTTACTGATGTCTATCTACAAACTATTGATAGTAGTAAAAAATGTACTGATAGAAAAATGTTAGAATTTAAAAATGAGCATGAACAACTACGTATGTTTTATTCAAAAAATGTATCTTCCTCGAACCAACTGCAATATCGGCTAGAATTAGTCTTCAAAGACAACACTCGATGCAAGTCACCGAATTACACCATCATTAACGATTATAGTGGATACAAGAATTCTACCGGTGCAAATGTTACAGAATATTGTTTGGCAAAACCATGGATATGGATATTTACTTCAGTAGGAGCAATTATTTTTGCAATCGTATTTTGTCTGTTACTTTATTTAGTATTAATTTGTTTCAGTTATTTTAGTAATACAATACTCAAACAAATGTATGATTCAATAAAACAATTAATTACTATTAATAGTTTTATTTGATGTCCTTTAACATATTTATTTAACAGCATCAGTACTACGATTTAATACAACAATAAGTTATTTAATATGTTTTAAATTATTTGTCCAGCAGCACGATATGACTCATCATGATCCACCAGTGATTTTTGATGTTTGTTTATCGGTTTTTGATTTTCGTTTTTTATGATTTTTTGTTGTTTTCATATAAAATTCAACAAAAAGCGATTTTTGGTTAACTTGAATTTTTTTTTTAATGTTTTAGTATATTTAGTTGTGATGGTAGTAGTCAAATAACAATAAATATAAAGAACAACCTATTTCGCTTTTTTTTTTTTTTTAAGTGTTGCATGTTGGGCTTATTCGAATCCTTTTTCGATGGTCTTTTTTTCGACCTGAAAAAATTTTTACGTAGCGACCTCGAAAAAACTAGAAATGGCTCCTGTATCTAGGTCGATGTGGACAGAATCGATTTTTTTGAGCAAACTTATGCGTTCGTTCCAGAAGAAGGTTTTGATGTATACAACCGATATTCTATCTCTTACCATTTGGACACTAGAAACTTTGCCCTTTTCTCCCTTATTTTCAACTTTTTTCAAAATTTTTTTTGTTCAACATATGCCTTAATTTTTTTAGCTTTTCCCCGTTCCCCTGAACCGAGATGCTACCTCTTACCGCTTACGAACTATGACGTTTTTTCGTTATTACTACTAAACGGTAGCAAAAAATATTTATTTTGGTAAGTGGACCTATAGACTGTTCACTCAGAAATATTTTGATGAAAAAAAATTTTTTTTAAGTGTTACCGTTTTGGCGCTACAAACTTTTGCCCTTTTCACCGCTATGTCAGATGTTAGCTGAAAAACGTCGACGGCGATGTATATGATACGTTCATGTGGATCTCTTTTGTCCTATACACGAACATTCTATCTCTTACCGTTTTCGAGTAACAAAGTTTTTTTGTATTTGAACGGTAAACACACCTATGACTCATATTTATTTTTGGTTACGGTAAGCTAGTAGTTCATGAGGATGCATTTTTTTATGGAAAAACAAACTTTTCAAAATTTCGATAAATTTTTTTTGAAATTTTTTATTTTCAATTTTTCTTTATAGCCTTTGGGTTTTTTTAACTTTTTTTTTCACTAAAACTTCTAATTTGCTTCCCTACTGCTCAAGGAGAACTTTTTTTCTAATTCTGACAACCTTTTTTGACGAAAATTTTTTGACCCCAAACTCAAATTTTCACTTATTTAATTACATGAACCTATTGACTATTCATCCAAAAATATTTTGACACAAAAAACAAATTTTTAACTAATTCCGTTTGGTCACCACAAACTTTTGCCCTTTTCTCCGAAATGCTAAACTCAAACCAAAAACCGTCGCCACAGGTGCATGTGTTTCGTATTTTAGGAACTTTTTTGTCCTTTGCACGAACCTCATATCTCTTACCGTCTTCGAGTAAAACATTTTTTTTTTATATTTAAACAATTATTGCACCTCTAACCCACATTTATTTTTACACAAATGTGTCATTAGTTTATAGGGATGCATTTTTATTTTTTTAACAAAATTTCTGCCCTTTGGCACCCTCAAGCGATAATTCTTTTTTTTTTAATATTTCCGAATACGTCCCTGTCTATTGAGAAAAAGCGTCCAGTTCCGTAAGAATTTGCTGAAACAGCATCGCGTTATTTAATTCTGTGTTGTAATAATGACGGGCGGCGTGTTTGACGTGTTTCGGTTTATCAATTTTACCGTGAAAAGATTTGGGAAAAAGGTGGTTTTGTTGCACTAAATGGTGACTTCTGTGATGTGTGCGTGTATATGAATGTTTTCGAGGGACAACGGATAATTTAATTGCCTGTTTTCAATGTCGTAAGCAAACATTTTTTTTAATTTTTAACAACACACACTCGCCTTCCGACATTTGATATTTTATTCTAATAATCACGGACGTGTTTTGCATAATTATTTTTACGTTGAACTGATTGTAACGTACGAGATTTCGAGTGCAAAGAAACTTAAATCGGCGGAAAGTTACTGATGAACATTTATTTATTAAGAAAATAACTGGAATTTTGTCGGAACAAACACGGCTTTTATTCGTTGCGGTTATTCGCAATTAAATAATTTTATATGAGACTGGGGAAAATAATACACCAAACGAAATAAACAATATTTATTATAATTTTAATTACAACTTAAGATTACACAAACAAGTTCTTACTTTATACATTTTAAGCAACTAATAAGTTTTAAATTTAAATCTAATTCAGGACGCAGTGGTTTAACTGCAATGTGCACAGTTATTTAACTATTTTCTTTGCTGAATAATTTTCAATTCTGAATCCAATTTTTCGATTGTTTCTCTAAATTTTCGTTTCTTCTCCATCATTTTTTCGATTAAGGGCTTTATTTGCAATTCGAAACGTTCCACATTCATTTGAAATCTTTTAACATCGTATAACCAAGTATTAATTCGGCTTTCTTTATCATTTATTAAGAAAATAACCGGAACTTTGTCGAAACAAACACGTCTGTTATTCATGACGGTTTGCAATCAAATATTTTTTACATGAGACTGGGGAAAATAATACACCGAACGAATTAAATAATATTTATTATTATTTCTATTACAACTTAAGATTGTTCAATTTAGTCCTTATTTCATACATTTTAATTGCTTCTTTTAAATAACTAATTCGTTTTAAATGTAATTCTAATCTACGACGAAGCAGTCTAACTGCACTTGATTTGTTTTCCACATGAAACAATGCCTTCTTCATTCTTCGATAAATTCGATATTGATGGTTCGACCGATCGGACCTCTATTTACCAAGTACAATTTAAGGCCGTTCACGATCTTCTGGTTCAGATCGCTGATCACTGAGTCGGTGAATTTTTCGGTAAATCTCTGTGGAAGTATCGTTCTAGACACTTCAAGTTCCACAAATATCTTGTCACCGTACTTTGTAGACAGTTTACTAAAATTTTTTGTTAAAAATTTTTTATTTTCTTCTAAAGTTTTCGCACTCACAAAAGCTTGCAAGTGAGACTCTTTATTCAAGGTAGAAATGAAAGATGACATTTCAACTTTACAAAGTGTTAAATAATTGAATTCAAAAAACTAATTAATTCCTACAGACGAATCCATCGACTTTTATACAAGTATAAAATTTAAGTGGGGATGCGAGATTGCGTCCGAGATCCCTCCCCGACCTAAACGAAAACAGGGGATAGATCTCGAGATGAACGAGGGCAATAAACGACCAAGGTCGAGCAACGACTAGGTCAATGATCGCCCGATGAAAAGTAATGGGGGAGCTGGACCAGCTGGCAAGGTCAGCCACGTGCGACGACAAGGTCGACAACAAATGAAAGGTCAATGACCGCTCGATGAAAAGTAATGGGGGAGCTGGACCAGTTTGACCTCATTTGACCTGGTCTAGAACCCCCACTATATAACTACTCTCAGAATAGGAAAAGGAGACGTTTAGGTCAATTTTATGCATTCTGGCGTTCGTAGATACAAGAAAACTGTTAAAATTCTTCAGAAACGTCACTTTTGAAGTGTTTTCTTGTACTTTTAAGCCACTCAGATACCCAACGGGCTCGGAAAGTGCAACGAAACCATCAAATTTTAGCTAGAAACTGTATTTTTGTCGATTTTTATTGAATTTGAACTATATTTCAACGATTTTTGATGGTTCTGAGCCACCAAACACACTTAAAGCATGCAGAATCGACTCAGAATAGGAAAAGGAGACGTTTAGGTCAATTTTATGCATTCTGGCGTTCGTAGATACAAGAAAACTGTTAAAATTCTTCAGAAACGTCACTTTTGAAGTGTTTTCTTGTACTTTTAAGCCACTCAGATACCCTACGGGCTCGGAAAGTGCAACGAAACCATCAAATTTTAGCTAGAAACTGTATTTTTGTCGATTTTTATTGAATTTGAACTATATTTCAACGACTTTTGATGGTTCTGAGCCACCAAACACACTTAAAGCATGCAGAATCGACTCAGAATAGGAAAAGGAGACGTTTAGGTCAATTTTATGCATTCTGGCGTTCGTAGATACAAGAAAACTGTTAAAATTCTTCAGAAACGTCACTTTTGAAGTGTTTTCTTGTACTTTTAAGCCACTCAGATACCCTACGGGCTCGGAAAGTGCAACGAAACCATCAAATTTTAGCTAGAAACTGTATTTTTGTCGATTTTTATTGAATTTGAACTATATTTCAACGATTTTTGATGGTTCTGAGCCACCAAACACACTTAAAGCATGCAGAATCGACTCAGAATAGGAAAAGGAGATGTTTAGGTCAATTTTATGCATTCTGGCGTTCGTAGATACAAGAAAACTGTTAAAATTCTTCAGAAACGTCACTTTTGAAGTGTTTTCTTGTACTTTTAAGCCACTCAGATAGCCCACGGGCTCGGAAAGTGCAACGAAACCATCAAATTTTAGCTAGAAACTGTATTTTTGTCGATTTTTATTGAATTTGAACTATATTTCAACGATTTTTGATGGTTCTGAGCCACCAAACACACTTAAAGCATGCAGAATCGACTCAGAATAGGAAAAGGAGACGTTTAGGTCAATTTTATGCATTCTGGCGTTCGTAGATACAAGAAAACTGTTAAAATTCTTCAGAAACGTCACTTTTCAAGTGTTTTCTTGTACTTTTAAGCCACTCAGATACCCTACGGTCTCGGAAAGTGCAACGAAACCATCAAATTTTAGCTAGAAACTGTATTTTTGTCGATTTTTATTGAATTTGAACAATATTTCAACGATTTTTGATGGTTCTGAGCCACCAAACACACTTAAAGCATGCAGAATCGACTCAGAATAGGAAAAAGAGACGTTTAGGTCAATTTTATGCATTCTGGCGTTCGTAGATACAAGAAAACTGTTAAAATTCTTCAGAAACGTCACTTTTGAAGTGTTTTCTTGTACTTTTAAGCCACTCAGATACCCTACGGTCTCGGAAAGTGCAAATAAACCATTAAATTTTAGCTAGAAACTGTATTTTTGTCGATTTTTATTGAATTTGAACTATATTTCAACGATTTTTGATTGTTCTGAGCCACCAAACACACTTAAAGCATGCAGAATCGACTCAGGATAGGAAAAGGAGACGTTTAGGTCAATTTTATGCATTCTGGCGTTCGTAGATACAAGAAAACTGTTAAAGTTCTTCAGAAACGTCACTTTTGAAGTGTTTTCTTGTACTTTTAAGCCACTCAGAAACCCAACGGGCTCGGAAAGTGCAACGAAACCATCAAATTTTAGCTAGAAACTGTATTTTTTCGATTTTTATTGAATTTGAACTATATTTCAACGATTTTTGATGGTTCTGAGCCACCAAACACACTTAAAGCATGCAGAATCGACTCAGAATAGGAAAAGGAGACGTTTAGGTCAATTTTATGCATTCTGGCGTTCGTAGATACAAGAAAACTGTTAAAATTCTTCAGAAACGTCACTTTTCAAGTGTTTTCTTGTACTTTTAAGCCACTCAGATACCCTACGGGCTCGGAAAGTGCAACGAAACCATCAAATTTTAGCTAGAAACTCGTCACCTTAGAACTGGTTTGCCGCATATCCAGATCGCGTCCGAGGGATTTTCGCCTCTACTGTTTAGTGCAGATTTGCCGCATGTCGCACTTGGGCGAAGCGAAACATAGTTTAGATTCAGTGCTGATTTGCCGCATGTCCAAGCAGAAATCGATACAGTACCGTTATCCGTTTTTACGTACTTCCTTGCTGTTTTGCTTTTCAGCGTTAGGTTTGGGGTTGGGAAAGAAATCGTATTCAACTTCACGCGCAGAACAATAAGAATAATGTGAAATAAATAAAAAAGAGACTTAACAATTTTGATGAATCGGAAATTAAAAAAAAACAACTGTAATTTGTGCAACTCTTTTTCTGTTGTTATAGATGTTACAAATATTTTCGATTTTTTTTTTAAGAAAGATTGAGTTTCAAATTATTAGATTCGAAATTTTACAAATTTAAATTTCAAATAGATTTGTTGCTCGTTAAACAAATAATTTAATTTTTTACTTAACAGTAACATTTTTATTTAATGATTTCTCGGAAATGATTGAACTTATTTTCTCTAAAATTTTAGTCAACAAAATTCATAGTGCTGCATACCTGTATTCGTATTTGTGGAAATGATATTTCCACATCAATAATTACAGATAATAATAGATACATTTTTCAGAGATAATTAAGATTAAGATTTCTTAATCAACTTCACGCGCAGAACAAGTAATACGGCAAGGACTCATAATGTGAAATAAATGAAAAATTGAAACGATATTAGAAATCTCGTGGTGAAGTAGTTAACTAAGTATAACGAACAATGAATGTTAAGTTATTGATGTTTTGATTCGATTTTTTCTAAATATTTTTAAAATAAAGAGACTTATTTTTCTTTATTTTTATATAAAATCTTCATTTGATAAAACTCATTGCAGTCATTCATTTTTCCTAAAAACTCTAGAATCCAAATATTGCATTGTTAATTTCCATTGTTAAATGGTGAATTGTGAACGAAATACGGAGTACCAAATTTAAATGTGTTTTACAGAAAGGAATTATTTTTACAAAGGATAATAAAATGATATTTTCTTTGCATTAGCGGAGTAAAGGCGGCTCGTTGACTCGCTGCAGTCCTACTAAAATTGCAGCTTAATATGTAATTTTTTTATATAAAATATTCAAACTGATAAAGAACACTCGGGTAAAAATAGGTTGTTGTCTCAAACAATTAGATTCCAGTATTTTATTACATTACATGGATATTGACTACAAGTAGCTATTTTCGGGCAACCAGAGAAAATTAGCAGTGATACTGTTTAAAACTGTAAATGTAAAAATGTAAAAATAAATCATTCGTTTCCATGTCTTATGTATCAGTGACAATTATGTTGACTGCAACCCAAATCTATTTGATTACCCCTAACTCCATAATATCTAGTACTTAATATAGTTATACGCTTTTCAGTTGAAAATGAAAGAATTATTTGTACTGGTAGTTGTAAACAATTGTATAAATATTTCCGTTGGATTCCTTTGCGAATTATTTGTCAATTATTATTTATGATACTATGGTATGATCCCAAACTGTTTAGAGAAGAAAGGGAGGCTGTGGTGTGCGCACGTAAACTTGTCCTATTTCTTTCCAATACATTAGCTCTAAATATTAGCTCTCTGTCTATCATCTCCTACGTGCTAAAAAGTATGCAGTATTTCCCGCGCAAACCAGCAGTCAGATCTCTAGATTGCCTGGCCTCGTGATTTGTCACGTATTTTTCAATAACATACAGTTTTCTAAATTTGCTGAAGTACTACTAAACTACAAAAATAAATAAACGGGTAAATTATATTCTCAAATTATAACTCCGAATTAAACATGCAATGTGAAAAGTTAATGCCGTGAACCCTACTAAGTATAAATTAAACGTCATTGTTTGCTAACTACATAATTGATTAAACTTATTATTTTAATAAGGTAAGGTATTAAACTAGAAAGAGACTTGAATACTTTTTTTTACTAATTTTAATAATTCTTATAAATGAGTAGATATTTAATAATAAAGCAATACATATTATTATACGCAAAAAATGTATTTGCATGTTTTTGCATAAACTTCCTGCACTTATAATTTATGAACAGTATTTTGGACGATGCCCAATTAATTGATAAATAATAGTATGTTGATGTAAAAAGAGTATCATTACATTACTTCAAATTCTTTTAACTTTCTTTATGTATGTAGTATATCCTGTTTCCAAAATCTCAAGAAATTAGGGTTATGGTAATTCAATTCAATCTGGATGCTTAGGGTAAAATCTCAATAAACAACAAATGAAAAAGTATGTTATTTTTTAAAATTTATATAACATTTATTGCTGTAAAAGTTGGAGATGACGTTATATGATGGGGAGGATGATTACAAATGTTGGTCAGCGTTTTATCAACCGGAAACGAGAGACCTATGTTTTCGTATTATAGGAGTCATGAAACGTTGAGAAGGCATAAAAGTAGCCAGTCGCCCGATGAACCTGATTACAATACTTCCTTAGCTTGCGCTCGAGACATAAAAAAAAAATAAACAATAACATTTGGATTTAATAGCTTTTGATATCTGGTATACCTAAACAGTGAGTGAATTTTATGCGGCTATTATTACCATTACATATAACCATCCACTTAAATTAATTGGTAAAAAAATTTACCCATAAATAAGTTATTGTAAATTTATTTTTATTTACACGCGTATAATTGCACAACAATAATTGTTAGACAAATAGAATGATAAAGAAAGGCAATGTCATATTAAAAAACAAATGACTCGTTTCGATGTAAGGTACCTTATATAAGTTAACAACATACATCTATTTAGTTATTATAGGTAAAATTCTAATACGGAATTTGTTCTTGAAGTAAGTCGTACATTGTAAATAGCTATAAATTCGGAAATAATTCTTTTTAAAAGACACAAGTCAAAAATGTATTAGGCATGATTGTCAAGAAACATTCCAATTCTGTTTCAAATTTGCAAGCATTTTATGTCAAAAGCTGATTTTTGTAAACGTTCCAGTAATAAATTTCGAAGCAAAATCCACCTAAACAGATTTTGCTTCGAAATTTTAATTTTCATATTACTTTTACATTTTATTTAAAAAAATTAAAAATGTATCTATTATTTGTGATTATTGATGTAGAAATATCGTTTCTACAAATAAGAATACTACAAAAAATTGTGAACTCTTTTACTGGTATCCAGCGTTATAAATCTTGTTCACTAAAACTTTAGAGAAAATAAGTTCATCATTCCCGAGAAAAAATTAAAGAAAAATGTTACTGTTTAGTAAAAAATTAAATTATTTGTTTATCGAACAACAAATCTATTTGAAATTTAAATTTGTAAAATTTCGAATCTAATAATTTGAAAATATTTGTAACATCTATAACAACAGAAAAAGAGTTGCACAAATTACACTTGCTTTTTTTTAATTTCAGATTCATCAAAATTGTTAAGTCTCTTTTTTATTTATTTCACATTATTCTTATTGTTCTGCGCGTGAAGTTGAATACGATTTCTTTCCCAACCCCAAACCTAACGCTGAAAAGCAAAACAGCAAGGAAGTACGTAAAAACGGTTAACGGTACTGTATCGATTTCTGCTTGGACATGCGGCAAATCAGCACTGAATCTAAACTATGTTTCGCTTCGCCCAAGTGCGACATGCGGCAAATCTGCACTAAACAGTAGAGGCGAAAATCCCTCGGACGCGATCTGGATATGCGGCAAACCAGTTCTAAGGTGACGAACTGTATTTTTGTCGATTTTTATTGAATTTGAACTATATTTCAACGATTTTTGATGGTTCTGAGCCACCAAACACACTTAAAGCATGCAGAATCGACTCAGAATAGGAAAAGGAGACGTTTAGGTCAAATTTATGCATTCTGGCGTTCGTAGATTCAAGAAAACTGTTAAAATTCTTCAGAAACGTCACTTTTGAAGTGTTTTCGTGTACTTTTAAGCCACTCAGATACCCTACGGGCTCGGAAAGTGCAACGAAACCATCAAATTTTAGCTAGAAACTGTATTTTTGTCGATTTTTATTGAATTTGAACGATATTTCAACGACTTTTGATGGTTCTGAGCCACCAAAAACACTTAAAGCATGCAGAGTCGACTCAGAATGGGAAAAGGAGATGTTTAGGTCAATTTTATGCATTCTGGCGTTCGTAGATACAAGAAAACTGTTAAAATTCTTCAGAAACGTCACTTTTGAAGTGTTTTCTTGTACTTTTAAGCCACTCAGATACCCTACGGGCTCGGAAAGTGCAACGAAACCATAAAATTTTAGCTAGAAACTGTATTTTTGTCGATTTTTATTGAATTTGAACTATATTTCAACGACTTTTGATGGTTCTGAGCCACCAAACACACTTAAAGCATGCAGAATCGACTCAGAATAGGAAAAGGAGACGTTTAGGTCAATTTTATGCATTCTGGCGTTCGTTGATACAAGAAAACTGTTAAAATTCTTCAGAAACGTCACTTTTGAAGTGTTTTCTTGTACATTTAAGCCACTCAGATACCCTACGGGCTCGGAAAGTGCAACGAAACCATCAAATTTTAGCTAGAAACTGTATTTTTGTCGATTTTTATTGAATTTGAACTATATTTCAACGATTTTTTATGGTTCTGAGCCACCAAACACACTTAAAGCATGCAGAATCGACTCAGAATAGGAAAAGGAGATGTTTAGGTCAATTTTATGCATTCTGGCGTTCGTAGATACAAGAAAACTGTTAAAATTCTTCAGAAACGTCACTTTTGAAGTGTTTTCTTGTACTTTTAAGCCACTCAGATAGCCTACGGGCTCGGAAAGTGCAACGAAACCATCAAATTTTAGCTAGAAACTGTATTTTTGTCGATTTTTATTGAATTTGAACTATATTTCAACGATTTTTGATGGTTCTGAGCCACCAAACACACTTAAAGCATGCAGAATCGACTCAGAATAGGAAAAGGAGACGTTTAGGTCAATTTTATGCATTCTGGCGTTCGTAGATACAAGAAAACTGTAAAAATTCTTCAGAAACGTCACTTTTCAAGTGTTTTCTTGTACTTTTAAGCCACTCAGATAACCTACGGGCTCGGAAAGTGCAACGAAACCATCAAATTTTAGCTAGAAACTGTATTTTTGTCGATTTTTATTGAATTTGAACAATATTTCAACGATTTTTGATGGTTCTGAGCCACCAAACACACTTAAAGCATGCAGAATCGACTCAGAATAGGAAAAAGAGAAGTTTAGGTCAATTTTATGCATTCTGGCGTTCGTAGATACAAGAAGACTGTTAAAATTCTTCAGAAACGTCACTTTTGAAGTGTTTTCTTGTACTTTTAAGCCACTCAGATACCCTACGGTCTCGGAAAGTGCAAAGAAACCATTAAATTTTAGCTAGAAACTGTATTTTTGTCGATTTTTATTGAATTTGAACTATATTTCAACGATTTTTGATTGTTCTGAGCCACCAAACACACTTAAAGCATGCAGAATCGACTCAGAATAGGAAAAGGAGACGTTTAGGTCAATTTTATGCATTCTGGCGTTCGTAGATACAAGAAAACTGTTAAAATTCTTCAGAAACGTCACTTTTGAAGTGTTTTCTTGTACTTTTAAGCCACTCAGAAACCCTACGGGCTCGGAAAGTGCAACGAAACCATCAAATTTTAGCTAGAAACTGTATTTTTGTCGATTTTTATTGAATTTGAACTATATTTCAACGATTTTTGATGGTTCTGAGCCACCAAACACACTTAAAGCATGCAGAATCGACTCACAATAGGAAAAGGAGACGTTTAGGTCAATTTTATGCATTCTGGCGTTCGTAGATACAAGAAAACTGTTAAAATTCTTCAGAAACGTCACTTTTGAAGTGTTTTCTTGTACTTTTAAGCCACTCAGATACCCTGCGGGCTCGGAAAGTGCAACGAAACCATCAAATTTTAGCTAGAAACTGTATTTTTGTCGATTTTTATTGAATTTGAACTATATTTCAACGATTTTTGATGGTTCTGAGCCACCAAACACACTTAACGCATGCAGAATCGACTCAGAATAGGAAAAGGAGACGTTTAGGTCAATTTTATGCATTCTGGCGTTCGTAGATACAAGAAAACTGATAAAATTCTTCAGAAACATCACTTTTGAAGTGTTTTCTTGTACTTTTCAGCCACTAAGATACCCTACGGGCTCGGTAAGTGCAACGAAACCATCAAATTTTAGCTAGAAACTGTATTTTTGTCGATTTTTATTGAATTTGAACTATATTTCAACGATTTTTGATGGTTCTGAGCCACCAAACACACTTAAAGCATGCAGAATCGACTCAGAATAGGAAAAGGAGACGTTTAGGTCAATTTTATGCATTCTGGCGTTCGTAGATACAAGAAAACTGTTAAAATTCTTCAGAAACATCACTTTTGAAGTGTTTTCTTGTACTTTTAAGCCACTCAGATACCCTACGGGCTCGGAAAGTGCAACGAAACCATCAAATTTTAGCTAGAAACTGTATTTTTGTCGATTTTTATTGAATTTGAACTATATTTCAACGATTTTTGATGGTTCTGAGCCACCAATCACACTTAAAGCATGCAGAATCGACTCAGAATAGGAAAAGGAGACGTTTAGGTCAATTTTATGCATTCTGGCGTTCGTAGGGTATCTGAGTGGCTTAAAAGTACAAGAAAACACTTCAAAAGTGACGTTTCTGAAGAATTTTAACAGTTTTCTTGTATCTACGAACGCCAGAATGCATAAAATTGACCTAAACGTCTCCTTTTCCTATTCTGAGTCGATTCTGCATGCTTTAAGTGTGTTTGGTGGCTCAGAACCATCAAAAATCGTTGAAATATAGTTCAAATTCAATAAAAATCGACAAAAATACAGTTTCTAGCTAAAATTTGATGGTTTCGTTGCACTTTCCGAGCCCGTTGGGTATCTGAGTGGCTTAAAAGTACAAGAAAACACTTCAAAAGTGACGTTTCTGAAGAATTTTAACAGTTTTCTTGTATCTACGAACGCCAGAATGCATAAAATTGATCTAAACGTCTTCTTTTCCTATTCTGAGTCGATTCTGCATGCTTTAAGTGTGTTTGGTGGCTCAGAACCATCAAAAATCGTTGAAATATAGTTCAAAAAGTGACGTTTCTGAAGAATTTTAACAGTTTTCTTGTATCTACGAACGTCAGAATGCATAAAATTGACCTAAACGTCTCCTTTTCCTATTCTGAGTCGATTCTGCATGCTTTAAGTGTGTTTGGTGGCTCAGAACCATCAAAAATCGTTGAAATATAGTTCAAATTCAATAAAAATCGACAAAAATACAGTTTCTAGCTAAAATTTGATGGTTTCGTTGCAATTTCCGAGCCCGTAGGGTATCTGAGTGGCTTAAAATTACAAGAAAAAACTTCAAAAGTGACGTTTCTGAAGAATTTTAACAGTTTTCTTGTATCTACGAACGCCAGAATGCATAAAATTGACCTAAACGTCTCCTTTTCCTATTCTGAGTCGATTCTGCATGCTTTAAGTGTGTTTGGTGGCTCAGAACCATCAAAAATCGTTGAAATATAGTTCAAATTCAATAAAAATCGACAAAAATACAGTTTTTAGCTAAAATTTGATGGTTTCGTTGCACTTTCCGAGACCCTAGGGTATCTGAGTGGCGTAAAAGTACAAGAAAACACTTCAAAAGTGACGTTTCTGAAGAATTTTAACAGTTTTCTTGTATCTACGAATGCCAGAATGCATAAAATTGACCTAAACGTCTCCTTTTCCTATTCTGAGTCGATTCTGTATGCTTTGTAGTGTGTTTGGCGGCTCAGAACCATCAAAAATTGTTGAAATATAGTTCAAATTCAATAAAAATCGACAAAAATACAGTTTCTAGCTAAAATTTGATGGTTTCGTTGCACTTTCCGAGCCCGTTGGGTATCTGAGTGGCTTAAAAGTACAAGAAAACACTTCAAAAGTGACGTTTCTGAAGAATTTTAACAGTTTTCTTGTATCTACGAACGCCAGAATGCATAGAATTGAATTAAACGTCTCCTTTTCCAATTCTGGGTCGATTCTGCATGCTTTAAGTGTGTTTGGTGGCTCAGAACCATCAAAAATCGTTGAAATATAGTTCAAATTCAATAAAAATCGACAAAAATACAGTTTCCAGCTAAAATTTGATGGTTTCGTTGCACTTTCCGAGCCCGTAGGGTATCTGAGTGGCTTAAAAGTACAAGAAAACACTTCAAAAGTGACGTTTCTCAAGAATTTTAACAGTTTTCTTGTATCTACGAACGCCAGAATGCATAAAATTGACCTAAACGTCTCCTTTTCCTATTCTGAGTCGATTCTGCATGCTTTAAGTGTGTTTGGTGGCTCAGAACCATCAAAAATCGTTGAAATATAGTTCAAATTCAATAAAAATCGACAAAAGTACAGTTTCTAGCTAAAATTTGATGGTTTCGTTGCACTTTCCAAGCCCGTAGGATATCTGAATGGCTTAAAAGTACAAGAAAACACTTCAAAAGTGACGTTTCTGAAGAATTTTAACAGTTTTCTTGTATCTACGAACGCCAGAATGCATAAAATTGACCTAAACGTCTCCTTTTACTATTCTGAGTCGATTCTGCATGCTTTAAGTGTGTTTGGTGGTTCAGAACCATCAAAAATCGTTGAAATATAGTTCAAATTCAATAATAATGGACAAAAATACAGTTTCTAGCTAAAATTTGATGGTTTCGTTGCACTTTCCGAGCCCGTAGGGTATCTGAGTAGCTTAAAAGTACAAGAAAACACTTCAAAAGTGACGTTTCTGAAGAATTTTAACAGTTTTCTTGTATCTACGAACGCCAGAATGCATAAAATTGACCTAAACGTCTCCTTTTCCTATTCTGAGTCGATTCTGCATGCTTTAAGTGTGTTTGGTGGCTCAGAACCATCAAAAATCGTTGAAATATAGTTCAAATTCAATAAAAATCGACAAAAATACAGTTTCTAGCTAAAATTTGATGGTTTCGTTGCACTTTCCGAGCCCGTTGGGTATCTGAATGGTTTAAAAGTACAAGAAAACACTTCAAAAGTGACGTTTCTGAAGAATTTTAACAGTTTTCTTGTATCTACGAACGCCAGAATGCATAAAATTGACCTAAACGTCTCCTTTTCCTATTCTGAGTCGATTCTGCATGCTTTAAGTGTGTTTGGTGGCTCAGAACCATCAAAAATCGTTGAAATATAGTTCAAATTCAATAAAAATCGACAAAAATACAGTTTCTAGCTAAAATTTGATGGTTTCGTTGCACTTTCCGAGCCCGTAGGTTATCTGAGTGGCTTAAAAGTACAAGAAAACACTTCAAAAGTGACGTTTCTGAAGAATTTTAACAGATTTTTGATGGTTCTGAGCCACCAAACACACTTAAAGCATGCAGAATCGACTCAGAATAGGAAAAGGAGACGTTTAGGTCAATTTTATGCATTCTGGCGTTCGTAGATACAAGAAAACTGTTAAAATTCTTCAGAAACGTCACTTTTGAAGTGTTTTCTTGTACTTTTAAGCCACTCAGATGCCCTACGGGCTCGGAAAGTGCAACGAAACCATCTTACCGTAGGGTATCTGAGTGGCTTAAAAGTACAAGAAAACACTTCAAAAGTGACGTTTCTGAAGAATTTTAACAGTTTTCTTGTATCTACGAACGCCAGAATGCATAAAATTGACCTAAACGTCTCCTTTTCCTATTCTGGGTCGATTCTGCATGCTTTAAGTGTGTTTGGTGGCTCAGAACCATCAAAAATCGTTGAAATATAGTTCAAATTCAATAAAAATCGACAAAAATACAGTTTCTAGCTAAAATTTGATGGTTTCGTTGCACTTTCCGAGCCGGTAGGGTATCTGACTGGCTTAAAAGTACAAGAAAACACTTCAAAAGTGACGTTTCTGAAGAATTTTAACAGTTTTCTTGTATCGACGAACGCCAGAATGCATAAAATTGACCTAAACGTCTCCTTTTCCTATTCTGACTCGATTCTGCATGCTTTAAGTGTGTTTGGTGGCTCAGAACCATCAAAAATCGTTGAAATATAGTTCAAATTCAATAAAAATCGACAAAAATACAGTTTATAGCTAAAATTTGATGGTTTCGTTGCACTTTCCGAGCCCGTA
>NW_026973313.1:0-40582 GCF_036711695.1 Zophobas morio | reverse complement strand
GTTCGTAGATACAAGAAAACTGTTAAAATTCTTCAGAAACGTCACTTTTGAAGTGTTTTCTTGTACTTTTAAGCCAATCAGATACCCTACGGGCTCGGAAAGTGCAACGAAACCATCAAATTTTAGCTAGAAACTGTATTTTTGTCGATTTTTATTGAATTTGAACTATATTTCAACGTTTTTTGATGGTTCTGAGCCACCAAACACACTTAAAGCATGCAGAATCGAATCAGAATAGGAAAAGGAGACGTTTAGGTCAATTTTATGCATTCTGGCGTTCGTAGATACAAGAAAACTGTTAAAATTCTTCAGAAACGTCACTTTTGAAGTGTTTTCTTGTACTTTTAAGCCAATCAGATACCCTACGGGCTCGGAAAGTGCAACGAAACCATCAAATTTTAGCTAGAAACTGTATTTTTGTCGATTTTTATTGAATTTGAACTATATTTCAACGTTTTTTGATGGTTCTGAGCCACCAAACACACTTAAAGCATGCAGAATCGACTCAGAATAGGAAAAGGAGACGTTTAGGTCAATTTTATGCATTCTGGCGTTCGTAGATACAAGAAAACTGTTAAAATTCTTCAGAAACGTCACTTTTGAAGTGTTTTCTTGTACTTTTAAGCCAATCAGATACCCTACGGGCTCGGAAAGTGCAACGAAACCATCAAATTTTAGCTAGAAACTGTATTTTTGTCGATTTTTATTGAATTTGAACTATATTTCAACGTTTTTTGATGGTTCTGAGCCACCAAACACACTTAAAGCATGCAGAATCGACTCAGAATAGGAAAAGGAGACGTTTAGGTCAATTTTATGCATTCTGGCGTTCGTAGATACAAGAAAACTGTTAAAATTCTTCAGAAACGTCACTTTTGAAGTGTTTTCTTGTACTTTTAAGCCAATCAGATACCCTACGGGCTCGGAAAGTGCAACGAAACCATCAAATTTTAGCTAGAAACTGTATTTTTGTCGATTTTTATTGAATTTGAACTATATTTCAACGTTTTTTGATGGTTCTGAGCCACCAAACACACTTAAAGCATGCAGAATCGACTCAGAATAGGAAAAGGAGACGTTTAGGTCAATTTTATGCATTCTGGCGTTCGTAGATACAAGAAAACTGTTAAAATTCTTCAGAAACGTCACTTTTGAAGTGTTTTCTTGTACTTTTAAGCCAATCAGATACCCTACGGGCTCGGAAAGTGCAACGAAACCATCAAATTTTAGCTAGAAACTGTATTTTTGTCGATTTTTATTGAATTTGAACTATATTTCAACGTTTTTTGATGGTTCTGAGCCACCAAACACACTTAAAGCATGCAGAATCGACTCAGAATAGGAAAAGGAGATGTTTAGGTCAATTTTATGCATTCTGGCGTTCGTAGATACAAGAAAACTGTTAAAATTCTTCAGAAACGTCACTTTTGAAGTGTTTTCTTGTACTTTTAAGCCAATCAGATACCCTACGGGCTCGGAAATTGCAACGAAACCATCAAATTTTAGCTAGAAACTGTATTTTTGTCGATTTTTATTGAATTTGAACTATATTTCAACGTTTTTTGATGGTTCTGAGCCACCAAACACACTTAAAGCATGCAGAATCGACTCAGAATAGTAAAAGGAGACGTTTAGGTCAATTTTATGCATTCTGGCGTTCGTAGATACAAGAAAACTGTTAAAATTCTTCAGAAACGTCACTTTTGAAGTGTTTTCTTGTACTTTTAAGCCAATCAGATACCCTACGGGCTCGGAAAGTGCAACGAAACCATCAAATTTTAGCTAGAAACTGTATTTTTGTCGATTTTTATTGAATTTGAACTATATTTCAACGTTTTTTGATGGTTCTGAGCCACCAAACACACTTAAAGCATGCAGAATCGACTCAGAATAGGAAAAGGAGACGTTTAGGTCAATTTTATGCATTCTGGCGTTCGTAGATACAAGAAAACTGTTAAAATTCTTCAGAAACGTCACTTTTGAAGTGTTTTCTTGTACTTTTAAGCCAATCAGATACCCTACGGGCTCGGAAAGTGCAACGAAACCATCAAATTTTAGCTAGAAACTGTATTTTTGTCGATTTTTATTGAATTTGAACTATATTTCAACGTTTTTTGATGGTTCTGAGCCACCAAAC
Source organism: Zophobas morio (assembly GCF_036711695.1). Classification (NCBI taxonomy): domain Eukaryota; kingdom Metazoa; phylum Arthropoda; class Insecta; order Coleoptera; family Tenebrionidae; genus Zophobas; species Zophobas morio. The sequence continues at coordinate 38,445 of NW_026973313.1, read as the reverse complement.
ACACTTAAAGCATGCAGAATCGACTCAGAATAGGAAAAGGAGACGTTTAGGTCAATTTTATGCATTCTGGCGTTCGTAGATACAAGAAAACTGTTAAAATTCTTCAGAAACGTCACTTTTGAAGTGTTTTCTTGTACTTTTAAGCCAATCAGATACCCTACGGGCTCGGAAAGTGCAACGAAACCATCAAATTTTAGCTAGAAACTGTATTTTTGTCGATTTTTATTGAATTTGAACTATATTTCAACGTTTTTTGATGGTTCTGAGCCACCAAACACACTTAAAGCATGAAGAATCGACTCAGAATAGGAAAAGGAGAAGTTTAGGTCAATTTTATGCATTCTGGCGTTCGTAGATACAAGAAAACTGTTAAAATTCTTCAGAAACGTCACTTTTGAAGTGTTTTCTTGTACTTTGAAGCCAATCAGATACCCTACGGGCTCGGAAAGTGCAACGAAACCATCAAATTTTAGCTAGAAACTGTATTTTTGTCGATTTTTATTGAATTTGAACTATATTTCAACGTTTTTTGATGGTTCTGAGCCACCAAACACACTTAAAGCATGCAGAATCGTCTCAGAATAGGAAAAGGAGACGTTTAGGTCAATTTTATGCATTCTGGCGTTCGTAGATACAAGAAAACTGTTAAAATTCTTCAGAAACGTCACTTTTGAAGTGTTTTCTTGTACTTTTAAGCCAATCAGATACCCTACGGGCTCGGAAACTGCAACGAAACCATCAAATTTTAGCTAGAAACTGTATTTTTGTCGATTTTTATTGAATTTGAACTATATTTCAACGTTTTTTGATGGTTCTGAGCCACCAAACACACTTAAAGCATGCAGAATCGACTCAGAATAGGAAAAGGAGACGTTTAGGTCAATTTTATGCATTCTGGCGTTCGTAGATACAAGAAAACTGTTAAAATTCTTCAGAAACGTCACTTTTGAAGTGTTTTCTTGTACTTTTAAGCCAATCAGATACCCTACGGGCTCGGAAAGTGCAACGGAACCATCAAATTTTAGCTAGAAACTGTATTTTTGTCGATTTTTATTGAATTTGAACTATATTTCAACGTTTTTTGATGGTTCTGAGCCACCAAACACACTTAAAGCATGCAGAATCGACTCAGAATATGAAAAGGAGACGTTTAGGTCAATTTTATGCATTCTGGCGTTCGTAGATACAAGAAAACTGTTAAAATTCTTCAGAAACGTCACTTTTGAAGTGTTTTCTTGTACTTTTAAGCCAATCAGATACCCTACGGGCTCGGAAAGTGCAACGAAACCATCAAATTTTAGCTAGAAACTGTATTTTTGTCGATTTTTATTGAATTTGAACTATATTTCAACGTTTTTTGATGGTTCTGAGCCACCAAACACACTTAAAGCATGCAGAATCGACTCAGAATAGGAAAAGGAGACGTTTAGGTCAATTTTATGCATTCTGGCGTTCGTAGATACAAGAAAACTGTTAAAATTCTTCAGAAACGTCACTTTTGAAGTGTTTTCTTGTACTTTTAAGCCAATCAGATACCCTACGGGCTCGGAAAGTGCAACGAAACCATCAAATTTTAGCTAGAAACTGTATTTTTGTCGATTTTTATTGAATTTGAACTATATTTCCACGTTTTTTGATGGTTCTGAGCCACCAAACACACTTAAAGCATGCAGAATCGACTCAGAATAGGAAAAGGAGACGTTTAGGTCAATTTTATGCATTCTGGCGTTCGTAGATACAAGAAAACTGTTAAAATTCTTCAGAAACGTCACTTTTGAAGTGTTTTCTTGTACTTTTAAGCCAATCAGATACCCTACGGGCTCGGAAAGTGCAACGAAACCATCAAATTTTAGCTAGAAACTGTATTTTTGTCGATTTTTATTGAATTTGAACTATATTTCAACGTTTTTTGATGGTTCTGAGCCACCAAACACACTTAAAGCATGCAGAATCGACTCAGAATAGGAAAAGGAGACGTTTAGGTCAATTTTATGCATTCTGGCGTTCGTAGATACAAGAAAACTGTTAAAATTCTTCAGAAACGTCACTTTTGAAGTGTTTTCTTGTACTTTTAAGCCAATCAGATACCCTACGGGCTCGGAAAGTGCAACGAAACCATCAAATTTCAGCTAGAAACTGTATTTTTGTCGATTTTTATTGAATTTGAACTATATTTCAACGTTTTTTGATGGTTCTGAGCCACCAAACACACTTAAAGCATGCAGAATCGACTCAGAATAGGAAAAGGAGACGTTTAGGTCAATTTTATGCATTCTGGCGTTCGTAGATACAAGAAAACTGTTAAAATTCTTCAGAAACGTCACTTTTGAAGTGTTTTCTTGTACTTTTAAGCCAATCAGATACCCTACGGGCTCGGAAAGTGCAACGAAACCATCAAATTTTAGCTAGAAACTGTATTTTTGTCGATTTTTATTGAATTTGAACTATATTTCAACGTTTTTTGATGGTTCTGAGCCACCAAACACACTTAAAGCATGCAGAATCGACTCAGAATAGGAAAAGGAGACGTTTAGGTCAATTTTATGCATTCTGGCGTTCGTAGATACAAGAAAACTGTTAAAATTCTTCAGAAACGTCACTTTTGAAGTGTTTTCTTGTACTCTTAAGCCAATCAGATACCCTACGGGCTCGGAAAGTGCAACGAAACCATCAAATTTTAGCTAGAAACTGTATTTTTGTCGATTTTTATTGAATTTGAACTATATTTCAACGTTTTTTGATGGTTCTGAGCCACCAAACACACTTAAAGCATGCAGAATCGACTCAGAATAGGAAAAGGAGACGTTTAGGTCAATTTTATGCATTCTGGCGTTCGTGGATACAAGAAAACTGTTAAAATTCTTCAGAAACGTCACTTTTGAAGTGTTTTCTTGTACTTTTAAGCCAATCAGATACCCTACGGGCTCGGAAAGTGCAACGAAACCATCAAATTTTAGCTAGAAACTGTATTTTTGTCGATTTTTATTGAATTTGAACTCTATTTCAACGTTTTTTGATGGTTCTGAGCCACCAAACACACTTAAAGCATGCAGAATCGACTCAGAATAGGAAAAGGAGACGTTTAGGTCAATTTTATGCATTCTGGCGTTCGTAGATACAAGAAAACTGTTAAAATTCTTCAGAAACGTCACTTTTGAAGTGTTTTCTTGTACTTTTAAGCCAATCAGATACCCTACGGGCTCGGAAAGTGCAACGAAACCATCAAATTTTAGCTAGAAACTGTATTTTTGTCGATTTTTATTGAATTTGAACTATATTTCAACGTTTTTTGATGGTTCTGAGCCACCAAACACACTTAAAGCATGCAGAATCGACTCAGAATAGGAAAAGGAGACATTTAGGTCAATTTTATGCATTCTGGCGTTCGTAGATACAAGAAAACTGTTAAAATTCTTCAGAAACGTCACTTTTGAAGTGTTTTCTTGTACTTTTAAGCCAATCAGATACCCTACGGGCTCGGAAAGAGCAACGAAACCATCAAATTTTAGCTAGAAACTGTATTTTTGTCGATTTTTATTGAATTTGAACTATATTTCAACGTTTTTTGATGGTTCTGAGCCACCAAACACACTTAAAGCATGCAGAATCGACTCAGAATAGGAAAAGGAGACGTTTAGGACAATTTTATGCATTCTGGCGTTCGTAGATACAAGAAAACTGTTAAAATTCTTCAGAAACGTCACTTTTGAAGTGTTTTCTTGTACTTTTAAGCCAATCAGATACCCTACGGGCTCGGAAAGTGCAACGAAACCATCAAATTTTAGCTAGAAACTGTATTTTTGTCGATTTTTATTGAATTTGAACTATATTTCAACGTTTTTTGATGGTTCTGAGCCACCAAACACACTTAAAGCATGCAGAATCGACTCAGAATAGGAAAAGGAGACGTTTAGGTCAATTTTATGCATTCTGGCGTTCGTAGATACAAGAAAACTGTTAAAATTCTTCAGAAACGTCACTTTTGAAGTGTTTTCTTGTACTTTTAAGCCAATCAGATACCCTACGGGCTCGGAAAGTGCAACGAAACCATCAAATTTTAGCTAGAAACTGTATTTTTGTCGATTTTTATTGAATTTGAACTATATTTCAACGTTTTTTGATGGTTCTGAGCCACCAAACACACTTAAAGCATGCAGAATCGACTCAGAATAGGAAAAGGAGACGTTTAGGTCAATTTTATGCATTCTGGCGTTCGTAGATACAAGAAAACTGTTAAAATTCTTCAGAAACGTCACTTTTGAAGTGTTTTCTTGTACTTTTAAGCCAATCAGATACCCTACGGGCTCGGAAAGTGCAACGAAACCATCAAATTTTAGCTAGAAACTGTATTTTTGTCGATTTTTATTGAATTTGAACTATATTTCAACGTTTTTTGATGGTTCTGAGCCACCAAACACACTTAAAGCATGCAGAATCGACTCAGAATAGGAAAAGGAGACGTTTAGGTCAATTTTATGCATTCTGGCGTTCGTAGATACAAGAAAACTGTTAAAATTCTTCAGAAACGTCACTTTTGAAGTGTTTTCTTGTACTCTTAAGCCAATCAGATACCCTACGGGCTCGGAAAGTGCAACGAAACCATCAAATTTTAGCTAGAAACTGTATTTTTGTCGATTTTTATTGAATTTGAACTATATTTCAACGTTTTTTGATGGTTCTGAGCCACCAAACACACTTAAAGCATGCAGAATCGACTCAGAATAGGAAAAGGAGACGTTTAGGTCAATTTTATGCATTCTGGCGTTCGTAGATACAAGAAAACTGTTAAAATTCTTCAGAAACGTCACTTTTGAAGTGTTTTCTTGTACTCTTAAGCCAATCAGATACCTTACGGTCTCGGAAAGTGCAACGAAACCATCAAATTTTAGCTAGAAACTGTATTTTTGTCGATTTTTATTGAATTTGAACTATATTTCAACGTTTTTTGATGGTTCTGAGCCACCAAACACACTTAAAGCATGCAGAATCGACTCAGAATAGGAAAAGGAGACGTTTAGGTCAATTTTATGCATTCTGGCGTTCGTGGATACAAGAAAACTGTTAAAATTCTTCAGAAACGTCACTTTTGAAGTGTTTTCTTGTACTTTTAAGCCAATCAGATACCCTACGGGCTCGGAAAGTGCAACGAAACCATCAAATTTTAGCTAGAAACTGTATTTTTGTCGATTTTTATTGAATTTGAACTCTATTTCAACGTTTTTTGATGGTTCTGAGCCACCAAACACACTTAAAGCATGCAGAATCGACTCAGAATAGGAAAAGGAGACATTTAGGTCAATTTTATGCATTCTGGCGTTCGTAGATACAAGAAAACTGTTAAAATTCTTCAGAAACGTCACTTTTGAAGTGTTTTCTTGTACTTTTAAGCCAATCAGATACCCTACGGGCTCGGAAAGTGCAACGAAACCATCAAATTTTAGCTAGAAACTGTATTTTTGTCGATTTTTATTGAATTTGAACTATATTTCAACGTTTTTTGATGGTTCTGAGCCACCAAACACACTTAAAGCATGCAGAATCGACTCAGAATAGGAAAAGGAGACGTTTAGGTCAATTTTATGCATTCTGGCGTTCGTAGATACAAGAAAACTGTTAAAATTCTTCAGAAACGTCACTTTTGAAGTGTTTTCTTGTACTTTTAAGCCAATCAGATACCCTACGGGCTCGGAAAGTGCAACGAAACCATCAAATTTTAGCTAGAAACTGTATTTTTGTCGATTTTTATTGAATTTGAACTATATTTCAACGTTTTTTGATGGTTCTGAGCCACCAAACACACTTAAAGCATGCAGAATCGACTCAGAATAGGAAAAGGAGACGTTTAGGTCAATTTTATGCATTCTGGCGTTCGTAGATACAAGAAAACTGTTAAAATTCTTCAGAAACGTCACTTTTGAAGTGTTTTCTTGTACTTTTAAGCCAATCAGATACCCTACGGGCTCGGAAAGTGCAACGAAACCATCAAATTTTAGCTAGAAACTGTATTTTTGTCGATTTTTATTGAATTTGAACTATATTTCAACGTTTTTTGATGGTTCTGAGCCACCAAACACACTTAAAGCATGCAGAATCGACTCAGAATAGGAAAAGGAGACGTTTAGGTCAATTTTATTCATTCTGGCGTTCGTAGATACAAGAAAACTGTTAAAATTCTTCAGAAACGTCACTTTTGAAGTGTTTTCTTGTACTTTTAAGCCAATCAGATACCCTACGGGCTCGGAAAGTGCAACGAAACCATCAAATTTTAGCTAGAAACTGTATTTTTGTCGATTTTTATTGAATTTGAACTATATTTCAACGTTTTTTGATGGTTCTGAGCCACCAAACACACTTAAAGCATGCAGAATCGACTCAGAATAGGAAAAGGAGACGTTTAGGTCAATTTTATGCATTCTGGCGTTCGTAGATACAAGAAAACTGTTAAAATTCTTCAGAAACGTCACTTTTGAAGTGTTTTCTTGTACTTTTAAGCCAATCAGATACCCTACGGGCTCGGAAAGTGCAACGAAACCATCAAATTTTAGCTAGAAACTGTATTTTTGTCGATTTTTATTGAATTTGAACTATATTTCAACGTTTTTTGATGGTTCTGAGCCACCAAACACACTTAAAGCATGCAGAATCGACTCAGAATAGGAAAAGGAGACGTTTAGGTCAATTTTATGCATTCTGGCGTTCGTAGATACAAGAAAACTGTTAAAATTCTTCAGAAACGTCACTTTTGAAGTGTTTTCTTGTACTTTTAAGCCAATCAGATACCCTACGGGCTCGGAAAGTGCAACGAAACCATCAAATTTTAGCTAGAAACTGTATTTTTGTCGATTTTTATTGAATTTGAACTATATTTCAACGTTTTTTGATGGTTCTGAGGTACCAAACACACTTAAAGCATGCAGAATCGACTCAGAATAGGAAAAGGAGACGTTTAGGTCAATTTTATGCATTCTGGCGTTCGTAGATACAAGAAAACTGTTAAAATTCCTCAGAAACGTCACTTTTGAAGTGTTTTCTTGTACTTTTAAGCCAATCAGATACCCTACGGGCTCGGAAAGTGCAACGAAACCATCAAATTTTAGCTAGAAACTGTATTTTTGTCGATTTTTATTGAATTTGAACTATATTTCAACGTTTTTTGATGGTTCTGAGCCACCAAACACACTTAAAGCATGCAGAATCGACTCAGAATAGGAAAAGGAGACGTTTAGGTCAATTTTATGCATTCTGGCGTTCGTAGATACAAGAAAACTGTTAAAATCCTTCAGAAACGTCACTTTTGAAGTGTTTTCTTGTACTTTTAAGCCAATCAGATACCCTACGGGCTCGGAAAGTGCAACGAAACCATCAAATTTTAGCTAGAAACTGTATTTTTGTCGATTTTTATTGAATTTGAACTATATTTCAACGTTTTTTGATGGTTCTGAGCCACAAACACACTTAAAGCATGCAGAATCGACTCAGAATAGGAAAAGGAGACGTTTAGGTCAATTTTATGCATTCTGGCGTTCGTAGATACAAGAAAACTGTTAAAATTCTTCAGAAACGTCACTTTTGAAGTGTTTTCTTGTACTTTTAAGCCAATCAGATACCCTACGGGCTCGGAAAGTGCAACGAAACCATCAAATTTTAGCTAGAAACTGTATTTTTGTCGATTTTTATTGAATTTGAACTATATTTCAACGTTTTTTGATGGTTCTGAGCCACCAAACACACTTAAAGCATGCAGAATCGACTCAGAATAGGAAAAGGAGACGTTTAGGTCAATTTTATGCATTCTGGCGTTCGTAGATACAAGAAAACTGTTAAAATTCTTCAGAAACGTCACTTTTGAAGTGTTTTCTTGTACTTTTAAGCCAATCAGATACCCTACGGGCTCGGAAAGTGCAACGAAACCATCAAATTTTAGCTAGAAACTGTATTTTTGTCGATTTTTATTGAATTTGAACTATATTTCAAAGTTTTTTGATGGTTCTGAGCCACCAAACACACTTAAAGCATGCAGAATCGACTCAGAATAGGAAAAGGAGACGTTTAGGTCAATTTTATGCATTCTGGCGTTCGTAGATACAAGAAAACTGTTAAAATTCTTCAGAAACGTCACTTTTGAAGTGTTTTCTTGTACTTTTAAGCCAATCAGATACCCAACGGGCTCGGAAAGTGCAACGAAACCATCAAATTTTAGCTAGAAACTGTATTTTTGTCGATTTTTATTGAATTTGAACTATATTTCAACGTTTTTTGATGGTTCTGAGCCACCAAACACACTTAAAGCATGCAGAATCGACTCAGAATAGGAAAAGGAGACGTTTAGGTCAATTTTATGCATTCTGGCGTTCGTAGATACAAGAAAACTGTTAAAATTCTTCAGAAACGTCACTTTTGAAGTGTTTTCTTGTACTTTTAAGCCAATCAGATACCCTACGGGCTCGGAAAGTGCAACGAAACCATCAAATTTTAGCTAGAAACTGTATTTTTGTCGATTTTTATTGAATTTGAACTATATTTCAACGTTTTTTTGATGGTTCTGAGCCACCAAACACACTTAAAGCATGCAGAATCGACTCAGAATAGGAAAAGGAGACGTTTAGGTCAAATTTATGCATTCTGGCGTTCGTAGATACAAGAAAACTGTTAAAATTCTTCAGAAACGTCACTTTTGAAGTGTTTTCTTGTACTTTTAAGCCAATCAGATACCCTACGGGCTCGGAAAGTGCAACGAAACCATCAAATTTTAGCTAGAAACTGTATTTTTGTCGATTTTTATTGAATTTGAACTATATTTCAACGTTTTTTGATGGTTCTGAGCCACCAAACACACTTAAAGCATGCAGAATCGACTCAGAATAGGAAAAGGAGACGTTTAGGTCAATTTTATGCATTCTGGCGTTCGTAGATACAAGAAAACTGTTAAAATTCTTCAGAAACGTCACTTTTGAAGTGTTTTCTTGTACTTTTAAGCCAATCAGATACCCTACGGGCTCGGAAAGTGCAACGAAACCATCAAATTTTAGCTAGAAACTGTATTTTTGTCGATTTTTATTGAATTTGAACTATATTTCAACGTTTTTTGATGGTTCTGAGCCACCAAACACACTTAAAGCATGCAGAATCGACTCAGAATAGGAAAAGGAGACGTTTAGGTCAATTTTATGCATTCTGGCGTTCGTAGATACAAGAAAACTGTTAAAATTCTTCAGAAACGTCACTTTTGAAGTGTTTTCTTGTCCTTTTAAGCCAATCAGATACCCAACGGGCTCGGAAAGTGCAACGAAACCATCAAATTTTAGCTAGAAACTGTATTTTTGTCGATTTTTATTGAATTTGAACTATATTTCAACGTTTTTTGATGGTTCTGAGCCACCAAACACACTTAAAGCATGCAGAATCGACTCAGAATAGGAAAAGGAGACGTTTAGGTCAATTTTATGCATTCTGGCGTTCGTAGATACAAGAAAACTGTTAAAATTCTTCAGAAACGTCACTTTTGAAGTGTTTTCTTGTACTTTTAAGCCAATCAGATACCCAACGGGCTCGGAAAGTGCAACGAAACCATCAAATTTTAGCTAGAAACTGTATTTTTGTTGATTTTTATTGAATTTGAACTATATTTCAACGTTTTTTGATGGTTCTGAGCCACCAAACACACTTAAAGCATGCAGAATCGACTCAGAATAGGAAAAGGAGACGTTTAGGTCAATTTTATGCATTCTGGCGTTCGTAGATACAAGAAAACTGTTAAAATTCTTCAGAAACGTCACTTTTGAAGTGTTTTCTTGTACTTTTAAGCCAATCAGATACCCTACGGGCTCGGAAAGTGCAACGAAACCATCAAATTTTAGCTAGAAACTGTATTTTTGTCGATTTTTATTGAATTTGAACTATATTTCAACGTTTTTTGATGGTTCTGAGCCACCAAACACACTTAAAGCATGCAGAATCAACTCAGAATAGGAAAAGGAGACGTTTAGGTCAATTTTATGCATTCTGGCGTTCGTAGATACAAGAAAACTGTTAAAATTCTTCAGAAACGTCACTTTTGAAGTGTTTTCTTGTCCTTTTAAGCCAATCAGATACCCTACGGGCTCGAAAGTGCAACGAAACCATCAAATTTTAGCTAGAAACTGTATTTTTGTCGATTTTTATTGAATTTGAACTATATTTCAACGTTTTTTGATGGTTCTGAGCCACCAAACACACTTAAAGCATGCAGAATCGACTCAGAATAGGAAAAGGAGACGTTTAGGTCAATTTTATGCATTCTGGCGTTCGTAGATACAAGAAAACTGTTAAAATTCTTCAGAAACGTCACTTTTGAAGTGTTTTCTTGTACTTTTAAGCCAATCAGATACCCAACGGGCTCGGAAAGTGCAACGAAACCATCAAATTTTAGCTAGAAACTGTATTTTTGTCGATGTCGATTTTAACAGTTTTCTTGTATCTACGAACGCCAGAATGCATAAAATTGACCTAAACGTCTCCTTTTCCTATTCTGAGTCGATTCTGCATGCTTTAAGTGTGTTTGGTGGCTCAGAACCATCAAAAAACGTTGAAATATAGTTCAAATTCAATAAAAATCGACAAAAATACAGTTTCTAGCTAAAATTTGATGGTTTCGTTGCACTTTCCGAGCCCGTTGGGTATCTGATTGGCTTAAAAGTACAAGAAAACACTTCAAAAGTGACGTTTCTGAAGAATTTTAACAGTTTTCTTGTATCAACGAACGCCAGAATGCATAAAATTGACCTAAACGTCTCCTTTTCCTATTCTGAGTCGATTCTGCATGCTTTAAGTGTGTTTGGTGGCTCAGAACCATCAAAAAACCTTGAAATATAGTTCAAATTCAATAAAAATCGACAAAAATACAGTTTCTAGCTAAAATTTGATGGTTTCGTTGCACTTTCCGAGCCCGTAGGTTATCTGATTGGCTAAAAGTACAAGAAAACACTTCAAAAGTGACGTTTCTGAAGAATTTTAACAGTTTTCTTGTATCTACGAACGCCAGAATGCATAAAATTGACCTAAACGTCTCCTTTTCCTATTCTGAGTCGATTCTGCATGCTTTAAGTGTGTTTGGTGGCTCAGAACCATCAAAAAACGTTGAAATATAGTTCAAATTCAATAAAAATCGACAAAAATACAGTTTCTAGCTAAAATTTGATGGTTTCGTTGCACTTTCCGAGCCCGTAGGGTATCTGATTGGCTTAAAAGTACAAGAAAACACTTCAAAAGTGACGTTTCTGAAGAATTTTAACAGTTTTCTTGTATCTACGAACGCCAGAATGCATAAAATTGACCTAAACGTCTCCTTTTCCTATTCTGAGTCGATTCTGCATGCTTTAAGTGTGTTTGGTGGCTCAGAACCATCAAAAAACGTTGAAATATAGTTCAAATTCAATAAAAATCGACAAAAATACAGTTTCTAGCTAAAATTTGATGGTTTCGTTGCACTTTCCGAGCCCGTAGGGTATCTGATTGGCTTAAAAGTCCAAGAAAACACTTCAAAAGTGACGTTTCTGAAGAATTTTAACAGTTTTCTTGTATCTACGAACGCCAGAATGCATAAAATTGACCTAAACGTCTCCTTTTCCTATTCTGAGTCGATTCTGCATGCTTTAAGTGTGTTTGGTGGCTCAGAACCATCAAAAAACGTTGAAATATAGTTCAAATTCAATAAAAATCGACAAAAATACAGTTTCTAGCTAAAATTTGATGGTTTCGTTGCACTTTCCGAGCCCGTAGGGTATCTGATTGGCTTAAAAGTACAAGAAAACACTTCAAAAGTGACGTTTCTGAAGAATTTTAACAGTTTTCTTGTATCGACGAACGCCAGAATGCATAAAATTGACCTAAACGTCTCCTTTTCCTATTCTGAGTCGATTCTGCATGCTTTAAGTGTGTTTGGTGGCTCAGAACCTTCAAAAAACGTTGAAATATAGTTCAAATTCAATAAAAATCGACAAAAATACAGTTTCTAGCTAAAATTTGATGGTTTCGTTGCACTTTCCGAGCCCGTAGGGTATCTGATTGGCTTAACAGTACAAGAAAACACTTCAAAAGTGACGTTTCTGAAGAATTTTAACAGTTTTCTTGTATCTACGAACGCCAGAATGCATAAAATTGACCTAAACATCTCCTTTTCCTATTCTGAATCGATTCTGCATGCTTTAAGTGTGTTTGGTGGCTCAGAACCATCAAAAAACGTTGAAATATAGTTCAAATTCAATAAAAATCGACAAAAATACAGTTTCTAGCTAATATTTGATGGTTTCGTTGCACTTTCCGAGCCCGTAGGGTATCTGATTGGCTTAAAAGTACAAGAAAACACTTCAAAAGTGACGTTTCTGAAGAATTTTAACAGTTTTCTTGTATCTACGAACGCCAGAATGCATAAAATTGACCTAAACGTCTCCTTTTCCTATTCTGAGTCGATTCTGCATGCTTTAAGTGTGTTTGGTGGCTCAGAACCATCAATAAACGTTGAAATATAGTTCAAATTCAATAAAAATCGACAAAAATACAGTTTCTAGCTAAAATTTGATGGTTTCGTTGCACTTTCCGAGCCCGTAGGGTATCTGATTGGCTTAAAAGTACAAGAAAACACTTCAAAAGTGACGTTTCTGAAGAATTTTAACAGTTTTCTTGTATCTACGAACGCCAGAATGCATAAAATTGACCTAAACGTCTCCTTTTCCTATTCTGAGTCGATTCTGCATGCTTTAAGTGTGTTTGGTGGCTCAGAACCATCAAAAAACGTTGAAATATAGTTCAAATTCAATAAAAATCGACAAAAATACAGTTTTTAGCTAAAATTTGATGGTTTCGTTGCACTTTCCGAGCCCGTTGGGTATCTGATTGGCTTAAAAGTACAAGAAAACACTTCAAAAGTGACGTTTCTGAAGAATTTTAACAGTTTTCTTGTATCAACGAACGCCAGAATGCATAAAATTGACCTAAACGTCTCCTTTTCCTATTCTGAGTCGATTCTGCATGCTTTAAGTGTGTTTGGTGGCTCAGAACCATCAAAAAACCTTGAAATATAGTTCAAATTCAATAAAAATCGACAAAAATACAGTTTCTAGCTAAAATTTGATGGTTTTCGTTGCACTTTCCGAGCCCGTAGGGTATCTGATTGGCTAAAAGTACAAGAAAACACTTCAAAAGTGACGTTTCTGAAGAATTTTAACAGTTTTCTTGTATCTACGAACGCCAGAATGCATAAAATTGACCTAAACGTCTCCTTTTCCTATTCCGAGTCGATTCTGCATGCTTTAAGTGTGTTTGGTGGCTCAGAACCATCAAAAAACGTTGAAATATAGTTCAAATTCAATAAAAATCGACAAAAATACAGTTTCTAGCTAAAATTTGATGGTTTCGTTGCACTTTCCGAGCCCGTAGGGTATCTGATTGGCTTAAAAGTACAAGAAAACACTTCAAAAGTGACGTTTCTGAAGAATTTTAACAGTTTTCTTGTATCTACGAACGCCAGAATGCATAAAATTGACCTAAACGTCTCCTTTTCCTATTCTGAGTCGATTCTGCATGCTTTAAGTGTGTTTGGTGGCTCAGAACCATCAAAAAACGTTGAAATATAGTTCAAATTCAATAAAAATCGACAAAAATACAGTTTCTAGCTAAAATTTGATGGTTTCGTTGCACTTTCCGAGCCCGTAGGGTATCTGATTGGCTTAAAAGTACAAGAAAACACTTCAAAAGTGACGTTTCTGAAGAATTTTAACAGTTTTCTTGTATCTACGAACGCCAGAATGCATAAAATTGACCTAAACGTCTCCTTTTCCTATTCTGAGTCGATTCTGCATGCTTTAAGTGTGTTTGGTGGCTCAGAACCATCAAAAAACGTTGAAATATAGTTCAAATTCAATAAAAATCGACAAAAATACAGTTTCTAGCTAAAATTTGATGGTTTCGTTGCACTTTCCGAGCCCGTAGGGTATCTGATTGGCTTAAAAGTACAAGAAAACACTTCAAAAGTGACGTTTCTGAAGAATTTTAACAGTCTTGTAACTACGAACGCCAGAATGCATAAAATTGACCTAAACCTCTCCTTTTCCTATTCTGAGTCGATTCTGCATGCTTTAAGTGTGCTTGGTGGCTCAGAACCATCAAAAAACGTTGAAATATAGTTCAAATTCAATAAAAATCGACAAAAATACAGTTTCTAGCTAAAATTTGATGGTTTCGTTGCACTTTCCGAGCCCGTAGGGTATCTGATTGGCTTAAAAGTACAAGAAAACACTTCAAAAGTGACGTTTCTGAAGAATTTTAACAGTTTTCTTGTATCTACGAACGCCAGAATGCATAAAATTGACCTAAACGTCTCCTTTTCCTATTCTGAGTCGATTCTGCATGCTTTAAGTGTGTTTGGTGGCTCAGAACCATCAAAAAACGTTGAAATATAGTTCAAATTCAATAAAAATCGACAAAAATACAGTTTCTAGCTAATATTTGATGGTTTCGTTGCACTTTCCGAGCCCGTAGGGTATCTGATTGGCTTAAAAGTACAAGAAAACACTTCAAAAGTGACGTTTCTGAAGAATTTTAACAGTTTTCTTGTATCTACGAACGCCAGAATGCATAAAATTGACCTAAACGTCTCCTTTTCCTATTCTGAGTCGATTCTGCATGCTTTAAGTGTGTTTGGTGGCTCAGAACCATCAAAAAACGTTGAAATATAGTTCAAATTCAATAAAAATCGACAAAAATACAGTTTCTAGCTAAAATTTGATGGTTTCGTTGCACTTTCCGAGCCCGTAGGGTATCTGATTGGCTTAAAAGTACAAGAAAACACTTCAAAAGTGACGTTTCTGAAGAATTTTAACAGTTTTCTTGTATCTACGAACGCCAGAATGCATAAAATTGACCTAAACGTCTCCTTTTCCTATTCTGAGTCGATTCTGCATGCTTTAAGTGTGTTTGGTGGCTCAGAACCATCAAAAAACGTTGAAATATAGTTCAAATTCAATAAAAATCGACAAAAATACAGTTTCTAGCTAAAATTTCATGGTTTCGTTGCACTTTCCGAGCCCGTAGGGTATCTGATTGGCTTAAAAGTACAAGAAAACATTTCAAAAGTGACGTTTCTGAAGAATTTTAACAGTTTTCTTGTATCTACGAACGCCAGAATGCATAAAATTGACCTAAACGTCTCCTTTTCCTATTCTGAGACGATTCTGCATGCTTTAAGTGTGTTTGGTGGCTCAGAACCATCAAAAAACGTTGAAATATAGTTCAAATTCAATAAAAATCGACAAAAATACAGTTTCTAGCTAAAATTTGATGGTTTCGTTGCACTTTCCGAGCCCGTAGGGTATCTGATTGGCTTAAAAGTACAAGAAAACACTCAAAAGTGACGTTTCTGAAGAATTTTAACAGTTTTCTTGTATCTACGAACGCCAGAATGCATAAAATTGACCTAAACGTCTCCTTTTCCTATTCTGAGTCGATTCTGCATGCTTTAAGTGTGTTTGGTGGCTCAGAACCATCAAAAAACGTTGAAATATAGTTCAAATTCAATAAAAATCGACAAAAATACAGTTTCTAGCTAAAATTTGATGGTTTCGTTGCACTTTCCGAGCCCGTAGGGTATCTGATTGGCTTAAAAGTACAAGAAAACACTTCAAAAGTGACGTTTCTGAAGAATTTTAACAGTTTTCTTGTATCTACGAACGCCAGAATGCATAAAATTGACCTAAACGTCTCCTTTTCCTATTCTGAGTCGATTCTGCATGCTTTAAGTGTGTTTGGTGGCTCAGAACCATCAAAAAACGTTGAAATATAGTTCAAGTTCAATAAAAATCGACAAAAATACAGTTTCTAGCTAAAATTTGATGGTTTCGTTGCACTTTCCGAGCCCGTAGGGTATCTGATTGGCTTAAAAGTACAAGAAAACACTTCAAAAGTGACGTTTCTGAAGAATTTTAACAGTTTTCTTGTATCTACGAACGCCAGAATGCATAAAATTTACCTAAACGTCTCCTTTTCCTATTCTGAGTCGATTCTGCATGCTTTAAGTGTGTTTGGTGGCTCAGAACCATCAAAAAACGTTGAAATATAGTTCAAATTCAATAAAAATCGACAAAAATACAGTTTCTAGCTAAAATTTGATGGTTTCGTTGCACTTTCCGAGCCCGTAGGGTATCTGATTGGCTTAAAAGTACAAGAAAACACTTCAAAAGTGACGTTTCTGAAGAATTTTAACAGTTTTCTTGTATCTACGAACGCCAGAATGCATAAAATTGACCTAAACGTCTCCTTTTCCTATTCTGAGTCGATTCTGCATGCTTTAAGTGTGTTTGGTGGCTCAGAACCATCAAAAAACGTTGAAATATAGTTCAAATTCAATAAAAATCGACAAAAATACAGTTTCTAGCTAAAATTTGATGGTTTCGTTGCACTTTCCGAGCCCGTTGGGTATCTGATTGGCTTAAAAGTACAAGAAAACACTTCAAAAGTGACGTTTCTGAAGAATTTTAACAGTTTTCTTGTATCTACGAACGCCAGAATGCATAAAATTGACCTAAACGTCTCCTTTTCCTATTCTGAGTCGATTCTGTATGCTTTAAGTGTGTTTGGTGGCTCAGAACCATCAAAAAACGTTGAAATATAGTTCAAATTCAATAAAAATCGACAAAAATACAGTTTCTAGCTAAAATTTGATGGTTTCGTTGCACTTTCCGAGCCCGTAGGGTATCTGATTGGCTTAAAAGTACAAGAAAACACTTCAAAAGTGACGTTTCTGAAGAATTTTAACAGTTTTCTTGTATCTACGAACGCCAGAATGCATAAAATTGACCTAAACGTCTCCTTTTCCTATTCTGAGTCGATTCTGCATGCTTTAAGTGTGTTTGGTGGCTCAGAACCATCAAAAAACGTTGAAATATAGTTCAAATTCAATAAAAATCGACAAAAATACAGTTTCTAGCTAAAATTTGATGGTTTCGTTGCACTTTCCGAGCCCGTAGGGTATCTGATTCGCTTAAAAGTACAAGAAAACACTTCAAAAGTGACGTTTCTGAAGAATTTTAACAGTTTTCTTGTATCTACGAACGCCAGAATGCATAAAATTGACCTAAACGTCTCCTTTTCCTATTCTGAGTCGATTCTGCATGCTTTAAGTGTGTTTGGTGGCTCAGAACCATCAAAAAACGTTGAAATATAGTTCAAATTCAATAAAAATCGACAAAAATACAGTTTCTAGCTAAAATTTGATGGTGTCGTTGCACTTTCCGAGCCCGTAGGGTATCTGATTGGCTTAAAAGTACAAGAAAACACTTCAAAAGTGACGTTTCTGAAGAATTTTAACAGTTTTCTTGTATCTACGAACGCCAGAATGCATAAAATTGACCTAAACGTCTCCTTTTCCTATTCTGAGTCGATTCTGCATGCTTTAAGTGTGTTTGGTGGCTCAGAACCATCAAAAAACGTTGAAATATAGTTCAAATTCAATAAAAATCGACAAAAATACAGTTTCTAGCTAAAATTTGATGGTTTCGTTGCACTTTCCGAGCCCGTAGGGTATCTGATTGGCTTAAAAGTACAAGAAAACACTTCAAAAGTGACGTTTCTGAAGAATTTTAACAGTTTTCTTGTATCTACGAACGCCAGAATGCATAAAATTGACCTAAACGTCTCCTTTTCCTATTCTGAGTCGATTCTGCATGCTTTAAGTGTGTTTGGTGGCTCAGAACCATCAAAAAACGTTGAAATATAGTTCAAATTCAATAAAAATCGACAAAAATACAGTTTCTAGCTAAAATTTGATGGTTTCGTTGCACTTTCCGAGCCCGTAGGGTATCTGATTGGCTTAAAAGTACAAGAAAACACTTCAAAAGTGACGTTTCTGAAGAATTTTAACAGTTTGCTTGTATCTACGAACGCCAGAATGCATAAAATTGACCTAAACGTCTCCTTTTCCTATTCTGAGTTGATTCTGCATGCTTTAAGTGTGTTTGGTGGCTCAGAACCATCAAAAAACGTTGAAATATAGTTCAAATTCAATAAAAATCCACAAAAATACAGTTTCTAGCTAAAATTTGATGGTTTCGTTGCACTTTCCGAGCCCGTAGGGTATCTGATTGGCTTAAAAGTACAAGAAAACACTTCAAAAGTGACGTTTCTGAAGAATTTTAACAGTTTTCTTGTATCTACGAACGCCAGAATGCATAAAATTGACCTAAACGTCTCCTTTTCCTATTCTGAGTCGATTCTGCATGCTTTAAGTGTGTTTGGTGGCTCAGAACCATCAAAAAACGTTGAAATATAGTTCAAATTCAATAAAAATCGACAAAAATACAGTTTCTAGCTAAAATTTGATGGTTTCGTTGCACTTTCCGAGCCCGTAGGGTATCTGATTGGCTTAAAAGTACAAGAAAACACTTCAAAAGTGACGTTTCTGAAGAATTTTAACAGTTTTCTTGTATCTACGAACGCCAGAATGCATAAAATTGACCTAAACGTCTCCTTTTCCTATTCTGAGTCGATTCTGCATGCTTTAAGTGTGTTTGGTGGCTCAGAACCATCAAAAAACGTTGAAATATAGTTCAAATTCAATAAAAATCGACAAAAATACAGTTTCTAGCTAAAATTTGATGGTTTCGTTGCACTTTCCGAGCCCGTAGGGTATCTGATTGGCTTAAAAGTACAAGAAAACACTTCAAAAGTGACGTTTCTGAAGAATTTTAACAGTTTTCTTGTATCTACGAACGCCAGAATGCATAAAATTGACCTAAACGTCTCCTTTTCCTATTCTGAGTCGATTCTGCATGCTTTAAGTGTGTTTGGTGGCTCAGAACCATCAAAAAACGTTGAAATATAGTTCAAATTCAATAAAAATCGACAAAGATACAGTTTCTAGCTAAAATTTGATGGTTTCGTTGCACTTTCCGAGCCCGTAGGGTATCTGATTGGCTTAAAAGTACAAGAAAACACTTCAAAAGTGACGTTTCTGAAGAATTTTAACAGTTTTCTTGTATCTACGAACGCCAGAATGCATAAAATTGACCTAAACGTCTCCTTTTCCTATTCTGAGTCGATTCTGCATGCTTTAAGTGTGTTTGGTGGCTCAGAACCATCAAAAAACGTTGAAATATAGTTCAAATTCAATAAAAATCGACAAAAATACAGTTTCTAGCTAAAATTTGATGGTTTCGTTGCACTTTCCGAGCCCGTAGGGTATCTGATTGGCTTAAAAGTACAAGAAAACACTTCAAAAGTGACGTTTCTGAAGAATTTTAACAGTTTTCTTGTATCTACGAACGCCAGAATGCATAAAATTGACCTAAACGTCTCCTTTTCCTATTCTGAGTCGATTCTGCATGCTTTAAGTGTGTTTGGTGGCTCAGAACCATCAAAAAACGTTGAAATATAGTTCAAATTCAATAAAAATCGACAAAGATACAGTTTCTAGCTAAAATTTGATGGTTTCGTTGCACTTTCCGAGCCCGTAGGGTATCTGATTGGCTTAAAAGTACAAGAAAACACTTCAAAAGTGACGTTTCTGAAGAATTTTAACAGTTTTCTTGTATCTACGAACGCCAGAATGCATAAAATTGACCTAAACGTCTCCTTTTCCTATTCTGAGTCGATTCTGCATGCTTTAAGTGTGTTTGGTGGCTCAGAACCATCAAAAAACGTTGAAATATAGTTCAAATTCAATAAAAATCGACAAAAATACAGTTTCTAGCTAAAATTTGATGGTTTCGTTGCACTTTCCGAGCCCGTAGGGTATCTGATTGGCTTAAAAGTACAAGAAAACACTTCAAAAGTGACGTTTCTGAAGAATTTTAACAGTTTTCTTGTATCTACGAACGCCAGAATGCATAAAATTGACCTAAACGTCTCCTTTTCCTATTCTGAGTCGATTCTGCATGCTTTAAGTGTGTTTGGTGGCTCAGAACCATCAAAAAACGTTGAAATATAGTTCAAATTCAATAAAAATCGACAAAAATACAGTTTCTAGCTAAAATTTGATGGTTTCGTTGCACTTTCCGAGCCCGTAGGGTATCTGATTGGCTTAAAAGTACAAGAAAACACTTCAAAAGTGACGTTTCTGAAGAATTTTAACAGTTTTCTTGTATCTACGAACGCCAGAATGCATAAAATTGACCTAAACGTCTCCTTTTCCTATTCTGAGTCGATTCTGCATGCTTTAAGTGTGTTTGGTGGCTCAGAACCATCAAAAAACGTTGAAATATAGTTCAAATTCAATAAAAATCGACAAAAATACAGTTTCTAGCTAAAATTTGATGGTTTCGTTGCACTTTCCGAGCCCGTAGGGTATCTGATTGGCTTAAAAGTACAAGAAAACACTTCAAAAGTGACGTTTCTGAAGAATTTTAACAGTTTTCTTGTATCTACGAACGCCAGAATGCATAAAATTGACCTAAACGTCTCCTTTTCCTATTCTGAGTCGATTCTGCATGCTTTAAGTGTGTTTGGTGGCTCAGAACCATCAAAAAACGTTGAAATATAGTTCAAATTCAATAAAAATCGACAAAAATACAGTTTCTAGCTAAAATTTGATGGTTTCGTTGCACTTTCCGAGCCCGTCGGGTATCTGATTGGCTTAAAAGTACAAGAAAACACTTCAAAAGTGACGTTTCTGAAGAATTTTAACAGTTTTCTTGTATCTACGAACGCCAGAATGCATAAAATTGACCTAAACGTCTCCTTTTCCTATTCTGAGTCGATTCTGCATGCTTTAAGTGTGTTTGGTGGCTCAGAACCATCAAAAAACGTTGAAATATAGTTCAAATTCAATAAAAATCGACAAAAATACAGTTTCTAGCTAAAATTTGATGGTTTCGTTGCACTTTCCGAGCCCGTAGGGTATCTGATTGGCTTAAAAGTACAAGAAAACACTTCAAAAGTGACGTTTCTGAAGAATTTTAACAGTTTTCTTGTATCTACGAACGCCAGAATGCATTAAATTGACCTAAACGTCTCCTTTTCCTATTCTGAGTCGATTCTGCATGCTTTAAGTGTGTTTGGTGGCTCAGAACCATCAAAAAACGTTGAAATATAGTTCAAATTCAATAAAAATCGACAAAAATACAGTTTCTAGCTAAAATTTGATGGTTTCGTTGCACTTTCCGAGCCCGTAGGGTATCTGATTGGCTTAAAAGTACAAGAAAACACTTCAAAAGTGACGTTTCTGAAGAATTTTAACAGTTTTCTTGTATCTACGAACGCCAGAATGCATAAAATTGACCTAAACGTCTCCTTTTCCTATTCTGAGTCGATTCTGCATGCTTTAAGTGTGTTTGGTGGCTCAGAACCATCAAAAAACGTTGAAATATAGTTCAAATTCAATAAAAATCGACAAAAATACAGTTTCTAGCTAAAATTTGATGGTTTCGTTGCACTTTCCGAGCCCGTAGGGTATCTGATTGGCTTAAAAGTACAAGAAAACACTTCAAAAGTGACGTTTCTGAAGAATTTTAACAGTTTTCTTGTATCTACGAACGCCAGAATGCATAAAATTGACCTAAACGTCTCCTTTTCCTATTCTGAGTCGAGTCTGCATGCTTTAAGTGTGTTTGGTGGCTCAGAACCATCAAAAAACGTTGAAATATAGTTCAAATTCAATAAAAATCGACAAAAATACAGTTTCTAGCTAAAATTTGATGGTTTCGTTGCACTTTCCGAGCCCGTTGGGTATCTGATTGGCTTAAAAGTACAAGAAAACACTTCAAAAGTGACGTTTCTGAAGAATTTTAACAGTTTTCTTGTATCTACGAACGCCAGAATGCATAAAATTGACCTAAACGTCTCCTTTTCCTATTCTGAGTCGATTCTGCATGCTTTAAGTGTGTTTGGTGGCTCAGAACTATCAAAAAACGTTGAAATATAGTTCAAATTCAATAAAAATCGACAAAAATACAGTTTCTAGCTAAAATTTTATGGTTTCGTTGCACTTTCCGAGCCCGTAGGGTATCTGATTGGCTTAAAAGTACAAGAAAACACTTCAAAAGTGACGTTTCTGAAGAATTTTAACAGTTTTCTTGTATCTACGAACGCCAGAATGCATAAAATTGACCTAAACGTCTCCTTTTCCTATTCTGAGTCGATTCTGCATGCTTTAAGTGTGTTTGGTGGCTCGGAACCATCAAAAAACGTTGAAATATAGTTCAAATTCAATAAAAATCGACAAAAATACAGTTTCTAGCTAAAATTTGATGGTTTCGTTGCACTTTCCGAGCCCGTAGGGTATCTGATTGGCTTAAAAGTACAAGAAAACACTTCAAAAGTGACGTTTCTGAAGAATTTTAACAGTTTTCTTGTATCTACGAACGCCAGAATGCATAAAATTGACCTAAACGTCTCCTTTTCCTATTCTGAGTCGATTCTGCATGCTTTAAGTGTGTTTGGTGGCTCAGAACCATCAAAAAACGTTGAAATATAGTTCAAATTCAATAAAAATCGACAAAAATACAGTTTCTAGCTAAAATTTGATGGTTTCGTTGCACTTTCCGAGCCCGTAGGGTATCTGATTGGCTTAAAAGTACAAGAAAACACTTCAAAAGTGACGTTTCTGAAGAATTTTAACAGTTTTCTTGTATCTACGAACGCCAGAATGCATAAAATTGACCTAAACGTCTCCTTTTCCTATTCTGAGTCGATTCTGCATGCTTTAAGTGTGTTTGGTGGCTCAGAACCATCAAAAAACGTTGAAATATAGTTCAAATTCAATAAAAATCGACAAAAATACAGTTTCTAGCTAAAATTTGATGGTTTCGTTGCACTTTCCGAGCCCGTAGGGTATCTGATTGGCTTAAAAGTACAAGAAAACACTTCAAAAGTGACGTTTCTGAAGAATTTTAACAGTTTTCTTGTATCTACGAACGCCAGAATGCATAAAATTGACCTAAACGTCTCCTTTTCCTATTCTGAGTCGATTCTGCATGCTTTAAGTGTGTTTGGTGGCTCAGAACCATCAAAAAACGTTGAAATATAGTTCAAATTCAATAAAAATCGACAAAAATACAGTTTCTAGCTAAAATTTGATGGTTTCGTTGCACTTTCCGAGCCCGTAGGGTATCTGATTGGCTTAAAAGTACAAGAAAACACTTCAAAAGTGACGTTTCTGAAGAATTTTAACAGTTTTCTTGTATCTACGAACGCCAGAATGCATAAAATTGACCTAAACGTCTCCTTTTCCTATTCTGAGTCGATTCTGCATGCTTTAAGTGTGTTTGGTGGCTCAGAACCATCAAAAAACGTTGAAATATAGTTCAAATTCAATAAAAATCGACAAAAATACAGTTTCTAGCTAAAATTTGATGGTTTCGTTGCACTTTCCGAGCCCGTAGGGTATCTGATTGGCTTAAAAGTACAAGAAAACACTTCAAAAGTGACGTTTCTGAAGAATTTTAACAGTTTTCTTGTATCTACGAACGCCAGAATGCATAAAATTGACCTAAACGTCTCCTTTTCCTATTCTGAGTCGATTCTGCATGCTTTAAGTGTGTTTGGTGGCTCAGAACCATCAAAAAACGTTGAAATATAGTTCAAATTCAATAAAAATCGACAAAAATACAGTTTCTAGCTAAAATTTGATGGTTTCGTTGCACTTTCCGAGCCCGTAGGGTATCTGATTGGCTTAAAAGTACAAGAAAACACTTCAAAAGTGACGTTTCTGAAGAATTTTAACAGTTTTCTTGTATCTACGAACGACAGAATGCATAAAATTGACCTAAACGTCTCCTCTTCCTATTCTGAGTCGATTCTGCATGCTTTAAGTGTGTTTGGTGGCTCAGAACCATCAAAAAACGTTGAAATATAGTTCAAATTCAATAAAAATCGACAAAAATACAGTTTCTAGCTAAAATTTGATGGTTTCGTTGCACTTTCCGAGCCCGTAGGGTATCTGATTGGCTTAAAAGTTCAAGAAAACACTTCAAAAGTGACGTTTCTGAAGAATTTTAACAGTTTTCTTGTATCTACGAACGCCAGAATGCATAAAATTGACCTAAACGTCTCCTTTTCATATTCTGAGTCGATTCTGCATGCTTTAAGTGTGTTTGGTGGCTCAGAACCATCAAAAAACGTTGAAATATAGTTCAAATTCAATAAAAATCGACAAAAATACAGTTTCTAGCTAAAATTTGATGGTTTCGTTGCACTTTCCGAGCCCGTAGGGTATCTGATTGGCTTAAAAGTACAAGAAAACACTTCAAAAGTGACGTTTCTGAAGAATTTTATCTGATTGGCTTAAAAGTACAAGAAAACATTTCAAAAGTGACGTTTCTGAAGAATTTTAACAGTTTTCTTGTATCTACGAACGCCAGAATGCATAAAATTGACCTAAACGTCTCCTTTTCCTATTCTGAGTCGATTCTGCATGCTTTAAGTGTGTTTGGTGGCTCAGAACCATCAAAAAACGTTGAAATATAGTTCAAATTCAATAAAAATCAACAAAAATACAGTTTCTAGCTAAAATTTGATGGTTTCGTTGCACTTTCCGAGCCCGTAGGGTATCTGATTGGCTTAAAAGTACAAGAAAACACTTCAAAAGTGACGTTTCTGAAGAATTTTAACAGTTTTCTTGTATCTACGAACGCCAGAATGCATAAAATTGACCTAAACGTCTCCTTTTCCTATTCTGAGTCGATTCTGCATGCTTTAAGTGTGTTTGGTGGCTCAGAACCATCAAAAAACGTTGAAATATAGTTCAAATTCAATAAAAATCGACAAAAATACAGTTTCTAGCTAAAATTTGATGGTTTCGTTGCACTTTCCGAGCCCGTAGGGTATCTGATTGGCTTAAAAGTACAAGAAAACACTTCAAAAGTGACGTTTCTGAAGAATTTTAACAGTTTTCTTGTATCTACGAACGCCAGAATGCATAAAATTGACCTAAACGTCTCCTTTTCCTATTCTGAGTCGATTCTGCATGCTTTAAGTGTGTTTGGTGGCTCAGAACCATCAAAAAACGTTGAAATATAGTTCAAATTCAATAAAAATCGACAAAAATACAGTTTCTAGCTAAAATTTGATGGTTTCGTTGCACTTTCCGAGCCCGTAGGGTATCTGATTGGCTTAAAAGTACAAGAAAACACTTCAAAAGTGACGTTTCTGAAGAATTTTAACAGTTTTCTTGTATCTACGAACGCCAGAATGCATAAAATTGACCTAAACGTCTCCTTTTCCTATTCTGAGTCGATTCTGCATGCTTTAAGTGTGTTTGGTGGCTCAGAACCATCAAAAAACGTTGAAATATAGTTCAAATTCAATAAAAATCGACAAAAATACAGTTTCTAGCTAAAATTTGATGGTTTCGTTGCACTTTCCGAGCCCGTAGGGTATCTGATTGGCTTAAAAGTACAAGAAAACACTTCAAAAGTGACGTTTCTGAAGAATTTTAACAGTTTTCTTGTATCTACGAACGCCAGAATGCATAAAATTGACCTAAACGTCTCCTTTTCCTATTCTGAGTCGATTCTGCATGCTTTAAGTGTGTTTGGTGGCTCAGAACCATCAAAAAACGTTGAAATATAGTTCAAATTCAATAAAAATCGACAAAAATACAGTTTCTAGCTAAAATTTGATGGTTTCGTTGCACTTTCCGAGCCCGTAGGGTATCTGATTGGCTTAAAAGTACAAGAAAACACTTCAAAAGTGACGTTTCTGAAGAATTTTATCTGATTGGCTTAAAAGTACAAGAAAACATTTCAAAAGTGACGTTTCTGAAGAATTTTAACAGTTTTCTTGTATCTACGAACGCCAGAATGCATAAAATTGACCTAAACGTCTCCTTTTCCTATTCTGAGTCGATTCTGCATGCTTTAAGTGTGTTTGGTGGCTCAGAACCATCAAAAAACGTTGAAATATAGTTCAAATTCAATAAAAATCAACAAAAATACAGTTTCTAGCTAAAATTTGATGGTTTCGTTGCACTTTCCGAGCCCGCAGGGTATCTGATTGGCTTAAAAGTACAAGAAAACACTTCAAAAGTGACGTTTCTGAAGAATTTTAACAGTTTTCTTGTATCTACGAACGCCAGAATGCATAAAATTGACCTAAACGTCTCCTTTTCCTATTCTGAGTCGATTCTGCATGCTTTAAGTGTGTTTGGTGGCTCAGAACCATCAAAAAACGTTGAAATATAGTTCAAATTCAATAAAAATCGACAAAAATACAGTTTCTAGCTAAAATTTGATGGTTTCGTTGCACTTTCCGAGCCCGTAGGGTATCTGATTGGCTTAAAAGTACAAGAAAACACTTCAAAAGTGACGTTTCTGAAGAATTTTAACAGTTTTCTTGTATCTACGAACGCCAGAATGCATAAAATTGACCTAAACGTCTCCTTTTCCTATTCTGAGTCGATTCTGCATGCTTTAAGTGTGTTTGGTGGCTCAGAACCATCAAAAAACGTTGAAATATAGTTCAAATTCAATAAAAATCGACAAAAATACAGTTTCTAGCTAAAATTTGATGGTTTCGTTGCACTTTCCGAGCCCGTAGGGTATCTGATTGGCTTAAAAGTACAAGAAAACACTTCAAAAGTGACGTTTCTGAAGAATTTTAACAGTTTTCTTGTATCTACGAACGCCAGAATGCATAAAATTGACCTAAACGTCTCCTTTTCCTATTCTGAGTCGATTCTGCATGCTTTAAGTGTGTTTGGTGGCTCAGAACCATCAAAAAACGTTGAAATATAGTTCAAATTCAATAAAAATCGACAAAAATACAGTTTCTAGCTAAAATTTGATGGTTTCGTTGCACTTTCCGAGCCCGTAGGGTATCTGATTGGCTTAAAAGTACAAGAAAACACTTCAAAAGTGACGTTTCTGAAGAATTTTAACAGTTTTCTTGTATCTACGAACGCCAGAATGCATAAAATTGACCTAAACGTCTCCTTTTCCTATTCTGAGTCGATTCTGCATGCTTTAAGTGTGTTTGGTGGCTCAGAACCATCAAAAAACGTTGAAATATAGTTCAAATTCAATAAAAATCGACAAAAATACAGTTTCTAGCTAAAATTTGATGGTTTCGTTGCACTTTCCGAGCCCGTTGGGTATCTGATTGGCTTAAAAGTACAAGAAAACACTTCAAAAGTGACGTTTCTGAAGAATTTTAACAGTTTTCTTGTATCTACGAACGCCAGAATGCATAAAATTGACCTAAACGTCTCCTTTTCCTATTCTGAGTCGATTCTGCATGCTTTAAGTGTGTTTGGTGGCTCAGAACCATCAAAAAACGTTGAAATATAGTTCAAATTCAATAAAAATCGACAAAAATACAGTTTCTAGCTAAAATTTGATGGTTTCGTTGCACTTTCCGAGCCCGTAGGGTATCTGATTGGCTTAAAAGTACAAGAAAACACTTCAAAAGTGACGTTTCTGAAGAATTTTAACAGTTTTCTTGTATCAACGAACGCCAGAATGCATAAAATTGACCTAAACGTCTCCTTTTCCTATTCTGAGTCGATTCTGCATGCTTTAAGTGTGTTTGGTGGCTCAGAACCATCGAAAAACGTTGAAATATAGTTCAAATTCAATAAAAATCGACAAAAATACAGTTTCTAGCTAAAATTTGATGGTTTCGTTGCACTTTCCGAGCCCGTGGCTTAAAAGTACAAGAAAACACTTCAAAAGTGACGTTTCTGAAGAATTTTAACAGTTTTCTTGTATCTACGAACGCCAGAATGCATAAAATTGACCTAAACGTCTCCTTTTCCTATTCTGAGTCGATTCTGCATGCTTTAAGTGTGTTTGGTGGCTCAGAACCATCAAAAAACGTTGAAATATAGTTCAAATTCAATAAAAATCGATAAAAATACAGTTTCTAGCTAAAATTTGATGGTTTCGTTGCACTTTCCGAGCCCGTAGGGTATCTGATTGGCTTAAAAGTACAAGAAAACACTTCAAAAGTGACGTTTCTGAAGAATTTTAACAGTTTTCTTGTATCTACGATCGCCGGAATGCATAAAATTGACCTAAACGTCTCCTTTTCCTATTCTGAGTCGATTCTGCATGCTTTAAGTGTGTTTGGTGGCTCAGAACCATCAAAAAACGTTGAAATATAGTTCAAATTCAATAAAAATCGACAAAAATACAGCTTCTAGCTAAAATTTGATGGTTTCGTTGCACTTTCCGAGCCCGTAGGGTATCTGATTGGCTTAAAAGTACAAGAAAACACTTCAAAAGTGACGTTTCTGAAGAATTTTAACAGTTTTCTTGTATCTACGAACGCCAGAATGCATAAAATTGACCTAAACGTCTCCTTTTCCTATTCTGAGTCGATTCTGCATGCTTTAAGTGTGTTTGGTGGCTCAGAACCATCAAAAAACGTTGAAATATAGTTCAATTTCAATAAAAATCGACAAAAATACAGTTTCTAGCTAAAATTTGATGGTTTCGTTGCACTTTCCGAGCCCGTAGGGTATCTGATTGGCTTAAAAGTACAAGAAAGCTCAGAACCATCAAAAAACGTTGAAATATAGTTCAAATTCAATAAAAATCTACAAAAATACAGTTTCTGGCTAAAATTTGATGGTTTCGTTGCACTTTCCGAGCCCGTAGGGTATCTGATTGGCTTAAAAGTACAAGAAAACACTTCAAAAGTGACGTTTCTGAAGAATTTTAACAGTTTTCTTGTATCTACGAACGCCAGAATGCATAAAATTGACCTAAACGTCTCCTTTTCCTATTCTGAGTCGATTCTGCATGCTTTAAGTGTGTTTGGTGGCTCAGAACCATCAAAAAACTTTTAAATATAGTTCAAATTCAATAAAAATCGACAAAAATACAGTTTCTAGCTAAAATTTGATGGTTTCGTTGCACTTTCCGAGCCCGTAGGGTATCTGATTGGCTTAAAAGTACAAGAAAACACTTCAAAAGTGACGTTTCTGAAGAATTTTAACAGTTTTCTTGTATCTACGAACGCCAGAATGCATAAAATTGACCTAAACGTCTCCTTTTCCTATTCTGAGTCGATTCTGCATGCTTTAAGTGTGTTTGGTGGCTCAGAACCATCAAAAAACGTTGAAATATAGTTCAAATTCAATAAAAATCGACAAAAATACAGTTTCTAGCTAAAATTTGATGGTTTCGTTGCACTTTCTGAGCCCGTAGGGTATCTGATTGGCTTAAAAGTACAAGAAAACACTTCAAAAGTGACGTTTCTGAAGAATTTTAACAGTTTTCTTGTATCTACGAACGCCAGAATGCATAAAATTGACCTAAACGTCTCCTTTTCCTATTCTGAGTCGATTCTGCATGCTTTAAGTGTGTTTGGTGGCTCAGAACCATCAAAAAACGTTGAAATATAGTTCAAATTCAATAAAAATCGACAAAAATACAGTTTCTAGCTAAAATTTGATGGTTTCGTTGCACTTTCCGAGCCCGTAGGGTATCTGATCGGCTTAAAAGTACAAGAAAACACTTCAAAAGTGATGTTTCTGAAGAATTTTAACAGTTTTCTTGTATCTACGAACGCCAGAATGCATAAAATTGACCTAAACGTCTCCTTTTCCTATTCTGAGTCGATTCTGCATGCTTTAAGTGTGTTTGGTGGCTCAGAACCATCAAAAAACGTTGAAATATAGTTCAAATTCAATAAAAATCGACAAAAATACAGTTTCTAGCTAAAATTTGATGGTTTCGTTGCACTTTCCGAGCCCGTAGGGTATCTGATTGGCTTAAAAGTACAAGAAAACACTTCAAAAGTGACGTTTCTGAAGAATTTTAACAGTTTTCTTGTATCTACGAACGCCAGAATGCATAAAATTGACCTAAACGTCTCCTTTTCCTATTCTGAGTCGATTCTGCATGCTCTAAGTGTGTTTGGTGGCTCAGAACCATCAAAAAACGTTGAAATATAGTTCAAATTCAATAAAAATCGACAAAAATACAGTTTCTAGCTAAAATTTGATGGTTTCGTTGCACTTTCCGAGCCCGTAGGGTATCTGATTGGCTTAAAAGTACAAGAAAACACTTCAAAAGTGACGTTTCTGAAGAATTTTAACAGTTTTCTTGTATCTACGAACGCCAGAATGCATAAAATTGACCTAAACGTCTCCTTTTCCTATTCTGAGTCGATTCTGCATGCTTTAAGTGTGTTTGGTGGCTCAGAACCATCAAAAAACGTTGAAATATAGTTCAAATTCAATAAAAATCGACAAAAATACAGTTTCTAGCTAAAATTTGATGGTTTCGTTGCACTGTCCGAGCCCGTAGGGTATCTGAGTGGCTTAAAAGTACAAGAAAACACTTCAAAAGTGACGTTTCTGAAGAATTTTAACAGTTTTCTTGTATCTACGAACGCCAGAATGCATAAAATTGACCTAAACGTCTCCTTTTCCTATTCTGAGTCGATTCTGCATGCTTTAAGTGTGTTTGGTGGCTCAGAACCATCAAAAAACGTTGAAATATAGTTCAAATTCAATAAAAATCGACAAAAATACAGTTTCTAGCTAAAATTTGATGGTTTCGTTGCACTTTCCGAGCCCGTAGGGTATCTGATTGGCTTAAAATTACAAGAAAACACTTCAAAAGTGACGTTTCTGAAGAATTTTAACAGTTTTCTTGTATCTACGAACGCCAGAATGCATAAAATTGACCTAAACGTCTCCTTTTCCTATTCTGAGTCGATTCTGCATGCTTTAAGTGTGTTTGGTGGCTCAGAACCATCAAAAAACGTTGAAATATAGTTCAAATTCAATAAAAATCGACAAAAATACAGTTTCTAGCTAAAATTTGATGGTTTCGTTGCACTTTCCGAGCCCGTAGGGTATCTGATTGGCTTAAAAGTACAAGAAAACACTTCAAAAGTGACGTTTCTGAAGAATTTTAACAGTTTTCTTGTATCTACGAACGCCAGAATGCATAAATTTGACCTAAACTTCTCCTTTTCCTATTCTGAGTCGATTCTGCATGCTTTAAGTGTGTTTGGTGGCTCAGAACCATCAAAAAACGTTGAAATATAGTTCAAATTCAATAAAAATCGACAAAAATACAGTTTCTAGCTAAAATTTGATGGTTTCGTTGCACTTTCCGAGCCCGTAGGGTATCTGATTGGCTTAAAAGTACAAGAAAACACTTCAAAAGTGACGTTTCTGAAGAATTTTAACAGTTTTCTTGTATCTACGAACGCCAGAATGCATAAAATTGACCTAAACGTCTCCTTTTCCTATTCTGAGTCGATTCTGCATGCTTTAAGTGTGTTTGGTGGCTCAGAACCATCAAAAAACGTTGAAATATAGTTCAAATTCAATAAAAATCGACAAAAATACAGTTTCTAGCTAAAATTTGATGGTTTCGTTGCACTTTCCGAGCCCGTAGGGTATCTGATTGGCTTAAAAGTACAAGAAAACACTTCAAAAGTGACGTTTCTGAAGAATTTTAACAGTTTTCTTGTATCTACGAACGCCAGAATGCATAAAATTGACCTAAACGTCTCCTTTTCCTATTCTGAGTCGATTCTGCATGCTTTAAGTGTGTTTGGTGGCTCAGAACCATCAAAAAACGTTGAAATATAGTTCAAATTCAATAAAAATCGACAAAAATACAGTTTCTAGCTAAAATTTGATGGTTTCGTTGCACTTTCCGAGCCCGTAGGGTATCTGATTGGCTTAAAAGTACAAGAAAACACTTCAAAAGTGACGTTTCTGAAGAATTTTAACAGTTTTCTTGTATCTACGAACGCCAGAATGCATAAAATTGACCTAAACGTCTCCTTTTCCTATTCTGAGTCGATTCTGCATGCTTTAAGTGTGTTTGGTGGCTCAGAACCATCAAAAAACGTTGAAATATAGTTCAAATTCAATAAAAATCGACAAAAATACAGTTTCTAGCTAAAATTTGATGGTTTCGTTGCACTTTCCGAGCCCGTAGGGTATCTGATTGGCTTAAAAGTACAAGAAAACACTTCAAAAGTGACGTTTCTGAAGAATTTTAACAGTTTTCTTGTATCTACGAACGCCAGAATGCATAAAATTGACCTAAACGTCTCCTTTTCCTATTCTGAGTCGATTCTGCATGCTTTAAGTGTGTTTGGTGGCTCAGAACCATCAAAAAACGTTGAAATATAGTTCAAATTCAATAAAAATCGACAAAAATACAGTTTCTAGCTAAAATTTGATGGTTTCGTTGCACTTTCCGAGCCCGTAGGGTATCTGATTGGCTTAAAAGTACAAGAAAACACTTCAAAAGTGACGTTTCTGAAGAATTTTAACAGTTTTCTTGTATCTACGAACGCCAGAATGCATAAAATTGACCTAAACGTCTCCTTTTCCTATTCTGAGTCGATTCTGCATACTTTAAGTGTGTTTGGTGGCTCAGAACCATCAAAAAACGTTGAAATATAGTTCAAATTCAATAAAAATCGACAAAAATACAGTTTCTAGCTAAAATTTGATGGTTTCGTTGCACATTCCGAGCCCGTAGGGTATCTGATTGGCTTAAAAGTACAAGAAAACACTTCAAAAGTGACGTTTCTGAAGAATTTTAACAGTTTTCTTGTATCTACGAACGCCAGAATGCATAAAATTGACCTAAACGTCTCCTTTTCCTATTCTGAGTCGATTCTGCATGCTTTAAGTGTGTTTGGTGGCTCAGAACCATCAAAAAACGTTGAAATATAGTTCAAATTCAATAAAAATCGACAAAAATACAGTTTCTAGCTAAAATTTGATGGTTTCGATGCACTTTCCGAGCCCGTAGGGTATCTGATCGGCTTAAAAGTACAAGAAAACACTTCAAAAGTGACGTTTCTGAAGAATTTTAACAGTTTTCTTGTATCTACGAACGCCAGAATGCATAAAATTGACCTAAACGTCTCCTTTTCCTATTCTGAGTCGATTCTGCATGCTTTAAGTGTGTTTGGTGGCTCAGAACCATCAAAAAACGTTGAAATATAGTTCAAATTCAATAAAAATCGACAAAAATTCAGTTTCTAGCTAAAATTTGATGGTTTCGTTGCACTTTCCGAGCCCGTAGGGTATCTGATTGGCTTAAAAGTACAAGAAATCACTTCAAAAGTGACGTTTCTAAAGAATTTTAACAGTTTTCTTGTATCTACGAACGCCAGAATGCATAAAATTGACCTAAACGTCTCCTTTTCCTATTCTGAGTCGATTCTGCATGCTTTAAGTGTGTTTGGTGGCTCAGAACCATCAAAAAACGTTGAAATATAGTTCAAATTCAATAAAAATCGACAAAAATACAGTTTCTAGCTAAAATTTGATGGTTTCGTTGCACTTTCCGAGCCCGTAGGGTATCTGATTGGCTTAAAAGTACAAAAAACACTTCAAAAGTGACGTTTCTGAAGAATTTTAACAGTTTTCTTGTATCTACGAACGCCAGAATGCATAAAATTGACCTAAACGTCTCCTTTTCCTATTCTGAGTCGATTCTGCATGCTTTAAGTGTGTTTGGTGGCTCAGAACCATCAAAAAACGTTGAAATGTAGTTCAAATTCAATAAAAATCGACAAAAATACAGTTTCTAGCTAAAATTTGATGGTTTCGTTGCACTTTCCGAGCCCGTAGGGTATCTGATTGGCTTAAAAGTACAAGAAAACACTTCAAAAGTGACGTTTCTGAAGAATTTTAACAGTTTTCTTGTATCTACGAACGCCAGAATGCATAAAATTGACCTAAACGTCTCCTTTTCCTATTCTGAGTCGATTCTGCATGCTTTAAGTGTGTTTGGTGGCTCAGAACCATCAAAAAACGTTGAAATATAGTTCAAATTCAATAAAAATCGACAAAAATACAGTTTCTAGCTAAAATTTGATGGTTTCGTTGCACTTTCCGAGCCCGTAGGGTATCTGATTGGCTTAAAAGTATAAGAAAACACTTCAAAAGTGACGTTTCTGAAGAATTTTAACAGTTTTCTTGTATCTACGAACGCCAGAATGCATAAAATTGACCTAAACGTCTCCTTTTCCTATTCTGAGTCGATTCTGCATGCTTTAAGTGTGTTTGGTGGCTCAGAACCATCAAAAAACGTTGAAATATAGTTCAAATTCAATAAAAATCGACAAAAATACAGTTTCTAGCTAAAATTTGATGGTTTCGTTGCACTTTCCGAGGCCGTAGGGTATCTGATTGGCTTAAAAGTACAAGAAAACACTTCAAAAGTGACGTTTCTGAAGAATTTTAACAGTTTTCTTGTATCTACGAACGCCAGAATGCATAAAATTGACCTAAACGTCTCCTTTTCCTATTCTGAGTCGATTCTGCATGCTTTAAGTGTGTTTGGTGGCTCAGAATAAAAATCGACAAAAATACAGTTTCTAGCTAAAATTTGATGGTTTCGTTGCACTTTCCGAGCCCGTAGGGTATCTGATTGGCTTAAAAGTACAAGAAAACACTTCAAAAGTGACGTTTCTGAAGAATTTTAACAGTTTTCTTGTATCTACGAACGCCAGAATGCATAAAATTGACCTAAACGTCTCCTTTTCCTATTCTGAGTCGATTCTGCATGCTTTAAGTGTGTTTGGTGGCTCAGAACCATCAAAAAACGTTGAAATGTAGTTCAAATTCAATAAAAATCGACAAAAATACAGTTTCTAGCTAAAATTTGATGGTTTCGTTGCACTTTCCGAGCCCGTAGGGTATCTGATTGGCTTAAAAGTACAAGCAAACACTTCAAAAGTGACGTTTCTGAAGAATTTTAACAGTTTTCTTGTATCTACGAACGCCAGAATGCATAAAATTGACCTAAACGTCTCCTTTTCCTATTCTGAGTCGATTCTGCATGCTTTAAGTGTGTTTGGTGGCTCAGAACCATCAAAAAACGTTGAAATATAGTTCAAATTCAATAAAAATCGACAAAAATACAGTTTCTAGCTAAAATTTGATGGTTTCGTTGCACTTTCCGAGCCCGTAGGGTATCTGATTGGCTTAAAAGTACAAGAAAACACTTCAAAAGTGACGTTTCTGAAGAATTTTAACAGTTTTCTTGTATCTACGAACGCCAGAATGCATAAAATTGACCTAAACGTCTCCTTTTCCTATTCTGAGTCGATTCTGCATGCTTTAAGTGTGTTTGGTGGCTCAGAACCATCAAAAAACGTTGAAATATAGTTCAAATTCAATAAAAATCGACAAAAATACAGTTTCTAGCTAAAATTTGATGGTTTCGTTGCACTTTCCGAGCCCGTTGGGTATCTGATCGGCTTAAAAGTACAAGAAAACACTTCAAAAGTGACGTTTCTGAAGAATTTTAACAGTTTTCTTGTATCTACGAACGCCAGAATGCATAAAATTGACCTAAACGTCTCCTTTTCCTATTCTGAGTCGATTCTGCATGCTTTAAGTGTGTTTGGTGGCTCAGAACCATCAAAAAAACGTTGAAATATAGTTCAAATTCAATAAAAATCGACAAAAATACAGTTTCTAGCTAAAATTTGATGGTTTCGTTGCACTTTCCGAGGCCGTAGGGTATCTGATTGGCTTAAAAGTACAAGAAAACACTTCAAAAGTGACGTTTCTGAAGAATTTTAACAGTTTTCTTGTATCTACGAACGCCAGAATGCATAAAATTGACCTAAACGTCTCCTTTTCCTATTCTGAGTCGATTCTGCATGCTTTAAGTGTGTTTGGTGGCTCAGAACCATCAAAAAACGTTGAAATATAGTTCAAATTCAATAAAAATCGACAAAAATACAGTTTCTAGCTAAAATTTCATGGTTTCGTTGCACTTTCCGAGCCCGTAGGGTATCTGATTGGCTTAAAAGTACAAGAAAACACTTCAAAAGTGACGTTTCTGAAGAATTTTAACAGTTTTCTTGTATCTACGAACGCCAGAATGCATAAAATTGACCTAAACGTCTCCTTTTCCTATTCTGAGTCGATTCTGCATGCTTTAAGTGTGTTTGGTGGCTCAGAACCATCAAAAAACGTTGAAATATAGTTCAAATTCAATAAAAATCGACAAAAATACAGTTTCTAGCTAAAATTTGATGGTTTCGTTACACTTTCCGAGCCCGTAGGGTATCTGATCGGCTTAAAAGTACAAGAAAAGACTTCAAAAGTGACGTTTCTGAAGAATTTTAACAGTTTTCTTGTATCTACGAACGCCAGAATGCATAAAATTGACCTAAACGTCTCCTTTTCCAATTCTGAGTCGATTCTGCATGCTTTAAGTGTGTTTGGTGGCTCAGAACCATCAAAAAACGTTGAAATATAGTTCAAATTCAATAAAAATCGACAAAAATTCAGTTTCTAGCTAAAATTTGATGGTTTCGTTGCACTTTCCGAGCCCGTAGGGTATCTGATTGGCTTAAAAGTACAAGAAATCACTTCAAAAGTGACGTTTCTGAAGAATTTTAACAGTTTTCTTGTATCTACGAACGCCAGAATGCATAAAATTGACCTAAACGTCTCCTTTTCCTATTCTGAGTCGATTCTGCATGCTTTAAGTGTGTTTGGTGGCTCAGAACCATCAAAAAACGTTGAAATATAGTTCAAATTCAATAAAAATCGACAAAAATACAGTTTCTAGCTAAAATTTGATGGTTTCGTTGCACTTTCCGAGCCCGTAGGGTATCTGATTGGCTTAAAAGTACAAGAAAACACTTCAAAAGTGACGTTTCTGAAGAATTTTAACAGTTTTCTTGTATCTACGAACGCCAGAATGCATAAAATTGACCTAAACGTCTCCTTTTCCTATTCTGAGTCGATTCTGCATGCTTTAAGTGTGTTTGGTGGCTCAGAACCATCAAAAAACGTTGAAATGTAGTTCAAATTCAATAAAAATCGACAAAAATACAGTTTCTAGCTAAAATTTGATGGTTTCGTTGCACTTTCCGAGACCGTAGGGTATCTGATTGGCTTAAAAGTACAAGAAAACACTTCAAAAGTGACGTTTCTGAAGAATTTTAACAGTTTTCTTGTATCTACGAACGCCAGAATGCATAAAATTGACCTAAACGTCTCCTTTTCCTATTCTGAGTCGATTCTGCATGCTTTAAGTGTGTTTGGTGGGTCAGAACCATCAAAAAACGTTGAAATATAGTTCAAATTCAATAAAAATCGACAAAAATACAGTTTCTAGCTAAAATTTGATGGTTTCGTTGCACTTTCCGAGCCCGTAGGGTATCTGATTGGCTTAAAAGTACAAGAAAACACTTCAAAAGTGACGTTTCTGAAGAATTTTAACAGTTTTCTTGTATCTACGAACGCCAGAATGCATAAAATTGACCTAAACGTCTCCTTTTCCTATTCTGAGTCGATTCTGCATGCTTTAAGTGTGTTTGGTGGCTCAGAACCATCAAAAAACGTTGAAATATAGTTCAAATTCAATAAAAATCGACAAAAATACAGTTTCTAGCTAAAATTTGATGGTTTCGTTGCACTTTCCGAGGCCGTAGGGTATCTGATTGGCTTAAAAGTACAAGAAAACACTTCAAAAGTGACGTTTCTGAAGAATTTTAACAGTTTTCTTGTATCTACGAACGCCAGAATGCATAAAATTGACCTAAACGTCTCCTTTTCCTATTCTGAGTCGATTCTGCATGCTTTAAGTGTGTTTGGTGGCTCAGAACCATCAAAAAACGTTGAAATATAGTTCAAATTCAATAAAAATCGACAAAAATACAGTTTCTAGCTAAAATTTCATGGTTTCGTTGCACTTTCCGAGCCCGTAGGGTATCTGATTGGCTTAAAAGTACAAGAAAACACTTCAAAAGTGACGTTTCTGAAGAATTTTAACAGTTTTCTTGTATCTACGAACGCCAGAATGCATAAAATTGACCTAAACGTCTCCTTTTCCTATTCTGAGTCGATTCTGCATGCTTTAAGTGTGTTTGGTGGCTCAGAACCATCAAAAAACGTTGAAATATGGTTCAAATTCAATAAAAATCGACAAAAATACAGTTTCTAGCTAAAATTTGATGGTTTCGTTGCACTTTCCGAGCCCGTAGGGTATCTGATTGGCTTAAAAGTACAAGAAAACACTTCAAAAGTGACGTTTCTGAAGAATTTTAACAGTTTTCTTGTATCTACGAACGCCAGAATGCATAAAATTGACCTAAACGTCTCCTTTTCCTATTCTGAGTCGATTCTGCATGCTTTAAGTGTGTTTGGTGGCTCAGAACCATCAAAAAACGTTGAAATATAGTTCAAATTCAATAAAAATCGACAAAAATACAGTTTCTAGCTAAAATTTGATGGTTTCGTTGCACTTTCCGAGCCCGTAGGGTATCTGATTGGCTTAAAAGTACAAGAAAACACTTCAAAAGTGACGTTTCTGAAGAATTTTAACAGTTTTCTTGTATCTACGAACGCCAGAATGCATAAAATTGACCTAAACGTCTCCTTTTCCTATTCTGAGTCGATTCTGCATGCTTTAAGTGTGTTTGGTGGCTCAGAACCATCACAAAACGTTGAAATATAGTTCAAATTCAATAAAAATCGACAAAAATACAGTTTCTAGCTAAAATTTGATGGTTTCGTTGCAC
>NW_026973312.1:0-28203 GCF_036711695.1 Zophobas morio | reverse complement strand
AACGAAACCATAAAATTTTAGCTAGAAACTGTATTTTTGTCGATTTTTATTGAATTTGAACTATATTTCAACGTTTTTTGATGGTTCTGAGCCACCAAACACACTTAAAGCATGCAGAATCGACTCAGAATAGGAAAAGGAGACGTTTAGGTCAATTTTATGCATTCTGGCGTTCGTAGATACAAGAAAACTGTTAAAATTCTTCAGAAACGTCACTTTTGAAGTGTTTTCTTGTACTTTTAAGCCACTCAGATACCCTACGGGCTCGGAAAGTGCAACGAAACCATCAAATTTTAGCTAGAAACTGTATTTTTGTCGATTTTTATTGAATTTGAACTATATTTCAACGTTTTTTGATGGTTCTGAGCCACCAAACACACTTAAAGCATGCAGAATCGACTCAGAATAGGAAAAGGAGACATTTAGGTCAATTTTATGCATTCTGGTGTTCGTAGATACAAGAAAACTGTTAAAATTCTTCAGAAACGTCACTTTTGAA
Organism: Zophobas morio; assembly: GCF_036711695.1. Taxonomy (NCBI): domain Eukaryota; kingdom Metazoa; phylum Arthropoda; class Insecta; order Coleoptera; family Tenebrionidae; genus Zophobas; species Zophobas morio. Next base: position 27,704 of record NW_026973312.1, on the reverse strand, counting down.
GTGTTTTCTTGTACTTTTAAGCCACTCAGATACCCTACGGGCTCGGAAAGTGCAACGAAACCATCAAATTTTAGCTAGAAACTGTATTTTTGTCGATTTTTATTGAATTTGAACTATATTTCAACGTTTTTTGATGGTTCTGAGCCACCTAACACACTTAAAGCATGCAGAATCGACTCAGAATAGGAAAAGGAGACGTTTAGGTCAATTTTATGCATTCTGGCGTTCGTAGATACGAGAAAACTGTTAAAATTCTTCAGAAACGTCACCTTTGAAGTGTTTTCTTGTACTTTTAAGCCACTCAGATACCCTACGGGCTCGGAAAGTGCAACGAAACCATCAAATTTTAGCTAGAAACTGTATTTTTGTCGATTTTTATTGAATTTGAACTATATTTCAAAGTTTTTTGATGGTTCTGAGCCACCAAACACACTTAAAGCATGCAGAATCGACTCAGAATAGGAAAAGGAGACGTTTAGGCCAATTTTATGCATTCTGGCGTTCGTAGATACAAGAAAGCTGTTAAAATTCTTCAGAAACGTCACTTTTGAAGTGTTTTCTTGTACTTTTAAGCCACTCAGATACCCTACGGGCTCGGAAAGTGCAACGAAACCATAAAATTTTAGCTAGAAACTGTATTTTTGTCGATTTTTATTGAATTTGAACTATATTTCAACGTTCTTTGATGGTTCTGAGCCACCAAACACACTTAAAGCATGCAGAATCGACTCAGAATAGGAAAAGGAGACGTTTAGGTCAATTTTATGCATTCTGGCGTTCGTAGATACAAGAAAACTGTTAAAATTCTTCAGAAACGTCACTTTGGAAGTGTTTTCTTGTACTTTTAAGCCACTCAGATACCCTACGGGCTCGGAAAGTGCAACGAAACCATCAAATTTTAGCTAGAAACTGTATTTTTGTCGATTTTTATTGAATTTGAACTATATTTCAACGTTTTTTGATGGTTCTGAGCCACCAAACACACTTAAAGCATGCAGAATCGACTCAGAATAGGAAAAGGAGACGTTTAGGTCAATTTTATGCATTCTGGCGTTCGTAGATACAAGAAAACTGTTAAAATTCTTCAGAAACGTCAATTTTGAAGTGTTTTCTTGTACTTTTGAGCCACTCAGATACCCTACGGGCTCGGAAAGTGCAACGAAACCATCAAATTTTAGCTAGAAACTGTATTTTTGTCGATTTTTATTGAATTTGAACTATATTTCAACGTTTTTTGATGGTTCCGAGCCACCAAACACACTTAAAGCATGCAGAATCGACTCAGAATAGGAAAAGGAGACGTTTAGGTCAATTTTATGCATTCTGGCGTTCGTAGATACAAGAAAACTGTTAAAATTCTTCAGAAACGTCACTTTTGAAGTGTTTTCTTGTACTTTTAAGCCACTCAGATACCCTACGGGCTCGGAAAGTGCAACGAAACCATCAAATTTTAGCTAGAAACTGTATTTTTGTCGATTTTTATTGAATTTGAACTATATTTCAACGTTTTTTGATGGTTCTGAGCCACCAAACACACTTAAAGCATGCAGAATCGACTCAGAATAGGAAAAGGAGATGTTTAGGTCAATTTTATGCATTCTGGCGTTCGTAGATACAAGAAAACTGTTAAAATTCTTCAGAAACGTCACTTTTGAAGTGTTTTCTTGTACTTTTAAGCCACTCAGATACCCTACGGGCTCGGAAAGTGCAACGAAACCATCAAATTTTAGCTAGAAACTGTATATTTGTCGATTTTTATTGAATTTGAACTATATTTCAACGTTTTTTGATGGTTCTGAGCCACCAAACACACTTAAAGCATGCAGAATCGACTCAGAATAGGAAAAGGAGACGTTTAGGTCAATTTTATGCATTCTGGCGTTCGTAGATACAAGAAAACTGTTAAAATTCTTCAGAAACGTCACTTTTGAAGTGTTTTCTTGTACTTTTAAGCCACTCAGATACCCTACGGGCTCGGAAAGTGCAACGAAACCATAAAATTTTAGCTAGAAACTGTATTTTTGTCGATTTTTATTGAATTTGAACTATATTTCAACGTTTTTTGATGGTTCTGAGCCACCAAACACACTTAAAGCATGCAGAATCGACTCAGAATAGGAAAAGGAGACGTTTAGGTCAATTTTATGCATTCTGGCGTTCGTAGATACAAGAAAACTGTTAAAATTCTTCAGAAACGTCACTTTTGAAGTGTTTTCTTGTACTTTTAAGCCACTCAGATACCCTACGGGCTCGGAAAGTGCAACGAAACCATCAAATTTTAGCTAGAAACTGTATTTTTGTCGATTTTTATTGAATTTGAACTATATTTCAACGTTTTTTGATGGTTCTGAGCCACCAAACACACTTAAAGCATGCAGAATCGACTCAGAATAGGAAAAGGAGACGTTTAAGTCAATTTTATGCATTCTGGCGTTCGTAGATACAAGAAAACTGTTAAAATTCTTCAGAAACGTCACTTTTGAAGTGTTTTCTTGTACTTTTAAGCCACTCAGATACCCTACGGGCTCGGAAAGTGCAACGAAACCATGAAATTTTAGCTAGAAACTGTATTTTTGTCGATTTTTATTGAATTTGAACTATATTTCAACGTTTTTTGATGGTTCTGAGCCACCAAACACACTTAAAGCATGCAGAATCGACTCAGAATAGGAAAAGGAGACGTTTAGGTCAATTTTATGCATTCTGGCGTTCGTAGATACAAGAAAACTGTTAAAATTCTTCAGAAACGTCACTTTTGAAGTGTTTTCTTGTACTTTTAAGCCACTCAGATACCCGACGGGCTCGGAAAGTGCAACGAAACCATCAAATTTTAGCTAGAAACTGTATTTTTGTCGATTTTTATTGAATTTGAACTATATTTCAACGTTTTTTGATGGTTCTGAGCCACCAAACACACTTAAAGCATGCAGAATCGACTCAGAATAGGAAAAGGAGACGTTTAGGTCAATTTTATGCATTCTGGCGTTCGTAGATACAAGAAAACTGTTAAAATTCTTCAGAAACGTCACTTTTGAAGTGTTTTCTTGTACTTTTAAGCCACTCAGATAACCTACGGGCTCGGAAAGTGCAACGAAACCATCAAATTTTAGCTAGAAACTGTATTTTTGTCGATTTTTATTGAATTTGAACTATATTTCAACGTTTTTTGATGGTTCTGAGCCTCCAAACACACTTAAAGCATGCAGAATCGACTCAGAATAGGAAAAGGAGACGTTTAGGTCAATTTTATGCATTCTGGCGTTCGTAGATACAAGAAAACTGTTAAAATTCTTCAGAAACGTCACTTTTGAAGTGTTTTCTTGTACTTTTAAGCCACTCAGATACCCTACGGGCTCGGAAAGTGCAACGAAACCATCAAATTTTAGCTAGAAACTGTATTTTTGTCGATTTTTATTGAATTTGAACTATATTTCAACGTTTTTTGATGGTTCTGAGCCACCAAACACACTTAAAGCATGCAGAATCGACTCAGAATAGGAAAAGGAGACGTTTAGGTCAATTTTATGCATTCTGGCGTTCGTAGATACAAGAAAACTGTTAAAATTCTTCAGAAACGTCACTTTTGAAGTGTTTTCTTGTACTTTTAAGCCACTCAGATACCCTACGGGCTCGGAAAGTGCAACGAAACCATCAAATTTTAGCTAGAAACTGTATTTTTGTCGATTTTTATTGAATTTGAACTATATTTCAACGTTTTTTGATGGTTCTGAGCCACCAAACACACTTAAAGCATGCAGAATCGACTCAGAATAGGAAAAGGAGACGTTTAGGCCAATTTTATGCATTCTGGCGTTCGTAGATACAAGAAAACTGTTAAAATTCTTCAGAAACGTCACTTTTGAAGTGTTTTCTTGTACTTTTAAGCCACTCAGATACCCTACGGGCTCGGAAAGTGCAACGAAACCATCAAATTTTAGCTAGAAACTGTATTTTTGTCGATTTTTATTGAATTTGAACTATATTTCAACGTTTTTTGAAGGTTCTGAGCCACCAAACACACTTAAAGCATGCAGAATCGACTCAGAATAGGAAAAGGAGACGTTTAGGTCAATTTTATGCATTCTGGCGTTCGTAGATACAAGAAAACTGTTAAAATTCTTCAGAAACGTCACTTTTGAAGTGTTTTCTTGTACTTTTAAGCCACTCAGATACCCAACGGGCTCGGAAAGTGCAACGAAACCATCAAATTTTAGCTAGAAACTGTATTTTTGTCGATTTTTATTGAATTTGAACTATATTTCAACGTTTTTTGATGGTTCTGAGCCACCAAACACACTTAAAGCATGCAGAATCGACTCAGAATAGGAAAAGGAGACGTTTAGGTCAATTTTATGCATTCTGGCGTTCGTAGATACAAGAAAACTGTTAAAATTCTTCAGAAACGTCACTTTTGAAGTGTTTTCTTGTACTTTTAAGCCACTCAGATACCCTACGGGCTCGGAAAGTGCAACGAAACCATCAAATTTTAGCTAGAAACTGTATTTTTGTCGATTTTTATTGAATTTGAACTATATTTCAACGTTTTTTGATGGTTCTGAGCCACCAAACACACTTAAAGCATGCAGAATCGACTCAGAATAGGAAAAGGAGACGTTTAGGTCAAGTTTATGCATTCTGGCGTTCGTAGATACAAGAAAACTGTTAAAATTCTTCAGAAACGTCACTTTTGAAGTGTTTTCTTGTACTTTTAAGCCACTCAGATACCCTACGGGCTCGGAAAGTGCAACGAAACCATCAAATTTTAGCTAGAAACTGTATTTTTGTCGATTTTTATTGAATTTGAACTATATTTCAACGTTTTTTGATGGTTCTGAGCCACCAAACACACTTAAAGCATGCAGAATCGACTCAGAATAGGAAAAGGTGACGTTTAGGTCAATTTTATGCATTCTGGCGGTCGTAGATACAAGAAAACTGTTAAAATTCTTCAGAAACGTCACTTTTGAAGTGTTTTCTTGTACTTTTAAGCCACTCAGATACCCTACGGGCTCGGAAAGTGCAACGAAACCATCAAATTTTAGCTAGAAACTGTATTTTTGTCGATTTTTATTGAATTTGAACTATATTTCAACGTTTTTTGATGGTTCTGAGCCACCAAACACACTTAAAGCATGCAGAATCGACTCAGAATAGGAAAAGGTGGCGTTTAGGTCAATTTTATGCATTCTGGCGGTCGTAGATACAAGAAACTGTTAAAATTCTTCAGAAACGTCACTTTTGAAGTGTTTTCTTGTACTTTTAAGCCACTCAGATACCCTACGGGCTCGGAAAGTGCAACGAAACCATCAAATTTTAGCTAGAAACTGTATTTTTGTCGATTTTTATTGAATTTGAACTATATTTCAACGTTTTTTGATGGTTCTGAGCCACCAAACACACTTAAAGCATGCAGAATCGACTCAGAATAGGAAAAGGAGACGTTTAGGTCAATTTTATGCATTCTGGCGTTCGTAGATACAAGAAAACTGTTAAAATTCTTCAGAAACGTCACTTTTGAAGTGTTTTCTTGTACTTTTAAGCCACTCAGATACCCTACGGGCTCGGAAAGTGCAACGAAACCATCAAATTTTAGCTAGAAACTGTATTTTTGTCGATTTTTATTGAATTTGAACTATATTTCAACGTTTTTTGATGGTTCTGAGCCACCAAACACACTTACTTAAACTGTTAAAATTCTTCAGAAACGTCACTTTTGAAGTGTTTTCTTGTACTTTTAAGCCACTCAGATACCCTACGGGCTCGGAAAGTGCAACGAAACCATCAAATTTTAGCTAGAAACTGTATTTTTGTCGATTTTTATTGAATTTGAACTATATTTCAACGTTTTTTGATGGTTCTGAGCCACCAAACACACTTAAAGCATGCAGAATCGACTCAGAATAGGAAAAGGTGACGTTTAGGTCAATTTTATGCATTCTGGCGGTCGTAGATACAAGAAAACTGTTAAAATTCTTCAGAAACGTCACTTTTGAAGTGTTTTCTTGTACTTTTAAGCCACTCAGATACCCTACGGGCTCGGAAAGTGCAACGAAACCATCAAATTTTAGCTAGAAACTGTATTTTTGTCGATTTTTATTGAATTTGAACTATATTTCAAAGTTTTTTGATGGTTCTGAGCCACCAAACACACTTAAAGCATGCAGAATCGACTCAGAATAGGAAAAGGAGACGTTTAGGTCAATTTTATGCATTCTGGCGTTCGTAGATACAAGAAAACTGTTAAAATTCTTCAGAAACGTCACTTTTGAAGTGTTTTCTTGTACTTTTAAGCCACTCAGATACCCTACGGGCTCGGAAAGTGCAACGAAACCATCAAATTTTAGCTAGAAACTGTATTTTTGTCGATTTTTATTGAATTTGAACTATATTTCAACGTTTTTTGATGGTTCTGAGCCACCAAACACACTTAAAGCATGCAGAATCGATTCAGAATAGGAAAAGGAGACGTTTAGGTCAATTTTATGCATTCTGGCGTTCGTAGATACAAGAAAACTGTTAAAATTCTTCAGAAACGTCACTTTTGAAGTGTTTTCTTGTATTTTTAAGCCACTCAGATACCCTACGGGCTCGGAAAGTGCAACGAAACCATCAAATTTTAGCTAGAAACTGTATTTTTGTCGATTTTTATTGAATTTGAACTATATTTCAACGTTTTTTGATGGTTCTGAGCCACCAAACACACTTAAAGCATGCAGAATCGACTCAGAATAGGAAAAGGAGACGTTTAGGTCAATTTTATGCATTCTGGCGTTCGTAGATACAAGAAAACTGTTAAAATTCTTCAGAAACGTCACTTTTGAAGTGTTTTCTTGTACTTTTAAGCCACTCAGATACCCTACGGGCTCGGAAAGTGCAACGAAACCATCAAATTTTAGCTAGAAACTGTATTTTTGTCGATTTTTATTGAATTTGAACTATATTTCAACGTTTTTTGATGGTTCTGAGCCACCAAACACACTTAAAGCATGCAGAATCGACTCAGAATAGGAAAAGGAGACGTTTAGGTCAATTTTATGCATTCTGGCGTTCGTAGATACAAGAAAACTGTTAAAATTCTTCAGAAACGTCACTTTTGAAGTGTTTTCTTGTACTTTTAAGCCACTCAGATACCCTACGGGCTCGGAAAGTGCAACGAAACCATCAAATTTTAGCTAGAAACTGTATTTTTGTCGATTTTTATTGAATTTGAACTATATTTCAAAGTTTTTTGATGGTTCTGAGCCACCAAACACACTTAAAGCATGCAGAATCGACTCAGAATAGGAAAAGGAGACGTTTAGGTCAATTTTATGCATTCTGGCGTTCGTAGATACAAGAAAACTGTTAAAATTCTTCAGAAACGTCACTTTTGAAGTGTTTTCTTGTACTTTTAAGCCACTCAGATACCCTACGGGCTCGGAAAGTGCAACGAAACCATCAAATTTTAGCTAGAAACTGTATTTTTGTCGATTTTTATTGAATTTGAACTATATTTCAACGTTTTTTGATGGTTCTGAGCCACCAAACACACTTAAAGCATGCAGAATCGACTCAGAATAGGAAAAGGAGACGTTTAGGTCAATTTTATGCATTCTGGCGTTCGTAGATACAAGAAAACTGTTAATATTCTTCAGAAACGTCACTTTTGAAGTGTTTTCTTGTACTTTTAAGCCACTCAGATACCCTACGGGCTCGGAAAGTGCAACGAAACCATCAAATTTTAGCTAGAAACTGTATTTTTGTCGATTTTTATTGAATTTGAACTATATTTCAACGTTTTTTGATGGTTCTGAGCCACCAAACACACTTAAAGCATGCAGAATCGACTCAGAATAGGAAAAGGAGACGTTTAGGTCAATTTTATGCATTCTGGCGTTCGTAGATACAAGAAAACTGTTAAAATTCTTCAGAAACGTCACTTTTGAAGTGTTTTCTTGTACTTTTAAGCCACTCAGATACCCTACGGGCTCGGAAAGTGCAACGAAACCATCAAATTTTAGCTAGAAACTGTATTTTTGTCGATTTTTATTGAATTTGAACTATATTTCAACGTTTTTTGATGGTTCTGAGCCACCAAACACACTTAAAGCATGCAGAATCGACTCAGAATAGGAAAAGGAGACGTTTAGGTCAATTTTATGCATTCTGGCGTTCGTAGATACAAGAAAACTGTTAAAATTCTTCAGAAACGTCACTTTTGAAGTGTTTTCCTGTACTTTTAAGCCACTCAGATACCCTACGGGCTCGGAAAGTGCAACGAAACCATCAAATTTTAGCTAGAAACTGTATTTTTGTCGATTTTTATTGAATTTGAACTATATTTCAACGTTTTTTGATGGTTCTGAGCCACCAAACACACTTAAAGCATGCAGAATCGACTCAGAATAGGAAAAGGAGACGTTTAGGTCAATTTTATGCATTCTGGCGTTCGTAGATACAAGAAAACTGTTAAAATTCTTCAGAAACGTCACTTTTGAAGTGTTTTCTTGTACTTTTAAACCACTCAGATACCCTACGGGCTCGGAAAGTGCAACAAAACCATCAAATTTTAGCTAGAAACTGTATTTTTGTCGATTTTAATTGAATTTGAACTATATTTCAACGTTTTTTGATGGTTCTGAGCCACCAAACACACTTAAAGCATGCAGAATCGACTCAGAATAGGAAAAGGAGACGTTTAGGTCAATTTTATGCATTCTGGCGTTCGTAGATACAAGAAAACTGTTAAAATTCTTCAGAAACGTCACTTTTGAAGTGTTTTCTTGTACTTTTAAGCCACTCAGATACCCTACGGGCTCGGAAAGTGCAACGAAACCATCAAATTTTAGCTAGAAACTGTATTTTTGTCGATTTTTATTGAATTTGAACTATATTTCAACGTTTTTTGATGGTTCTGAGCCACCAAACACACTTAAAGCATGCAGAATCGACTCAGAATAGGAAAAGGAGACGTTTAGGTCAATTTTATGCATTCTGGCGTTCGTAGATACAAGAAAACTGTTAAAATTCTTCAGAAACGTCACTTTTGAAGTGTTTTCTTGTACTTTTAAGCCACTCAGATACCCTACGGGCTCGGAAAGTGCAACGAAACCATCAAATTTTAGCTAGAAACTGTATTTTTGTCGATTTTTATTGAATTTGAACTATATTTCAACGTTTTTTGATGGTTCTGAGCCACCAAACACACTTAAAGCATGCAGAATCGACTCAGAATAGGAAAAGGAGACGTTTAGGTCAATTTTATGCATTCTGGCGTTCGTAGATACAAGAAAACTGTTAAAATTCTTCAGAAACGTCACTTTTGAAGTGTTTTCTTGTACTTTTAAGCCACTCAGATACCCTACGGGCTCGGAAAGTGCAACGAAACCATCAAATTTTAGCTAGAAACTGTATTTTTGTCGATTTTTATTGAATTTGAACTATATTTCAACGTTTTTTGATGGTTCTGAGCCACCAAACACACTTAAAGCATGCAGAATCGACTCAGAATAGGAAAAGGAGACGTTTAGGTCAATTTTATGCATTCTGGCGTTCGTAGATACAAGAAAACTGTTAATATTCTTCAGAAACGTCACTTTTGAAGTGTTTTCTTGTACTTTTAAGCCACTCAGATACCCTACGGGCTCGGAAAGTGCAACGAAACCATCAAATTTTAGCTAGAAACTGTATTTTTGTCGATTTTTATTGAATTTGAACTATATTTCAACGTTTTTTGATGGTTCTGAGCCACCAAACACACTTAAAGCATGCAGAATCGACTCAGAATAGGAAAAGGAGACGTTTAGGTCAATTTTATGCATTCTGGCGTTCGTAGATACAAGAAAACTGTTAAAATTCTTCAGAAACGTCACTTTTGAAGTGTTTTCTTGTACTTTTAAGCCACTCAGATACCCTACGGGCTCGGAAAGTGCAACGAAACCATCAAATTTTAGCTAGAAACTGTATTTTTGTCGATTTTTATTGAATTTGAACTATATTTCAACGTTTTTTGATGGTTCTGAGCCACCAAACACACTTAAAGCATGCAGAATCGACTCAGAATAGGAAAAGGAGACGTTTAGGTCAATTTTATGCATTCTGGCGTTCGTAGATACAAGAAAACTGTTAAAATTCTTCAGAAACGTCACTTTTGAAGTGTTTTCCTGTACTTTTAAGCCACTCAGATACCCTACGGGCTCGGAAAGTGCAACGAAACCATCAAATTTTAGCTAGAAACTGTATTTTTGTCGATTTTTATTGAATTTGAACTATATTTCAACGTTTTTTGATGGTTCTGAGCCACCAAACACACTTAAAGCATGCAGAATCGACTCAGAATAGGAAAAGGAGACGTTTAGGTCAATTTTATGCATTCTGGCGTTCGTAGATACAAGAAAACTGTTAAAATTCTTCAGAAACGTCACTTTTGAAGTGTTTTCTTGTACTTTTAAGCCACTCAGATACCCTACGGGCTCGGAAAGTGCAACAAAACCATCAAATTTTAACTAGAAACTGTATTTTTGTCGATTTTTATTGAATTTGAACTATATTTCAACGTTTTTTGATGGTTCTGAGCCACCAAACACACTTAAAGCATGCAGAATCGACTCAGAATAGGAAAAGGAGACGTTTAGGTCAATTTTATGCATTCTGGCGTTCGTAGATACAAGAAAACTGTTAAAATTCTTCAGGAACGTCACTTTTGAAGTGTTTTCTTGTACTTTTAAGCCACTCAGATACCCTACGGGCTCGGAAAGTGCAACGAAACCATCAAATTTTAGCTAGAAACTGTATTTTTGTCGATTTTTATTGAATTTGAACTATATTTCAACGTTTTTTGATGGTTCTGAGCCACCAAACACACTTAAAGCATGCAGAATCGACTCAGAATAGGAAAAGGAGATGATTAGGTCAATTTTATGCATTCTGGCGTTCGTAGATACAAGAAAACTGTTAAAATACTTCAGGAAAGTCACTTTTGAAGTGTTTTCTTGTACTTTTAAGCCACTCAGATACCCTACGGGCTCGGAAAGTGCAACGAAACCATCAAGTTTTCGCTAGAAACTGTATTTTTGTCGATTTTTATTGAATTTGAACTATATTTAAACGTTTTTTGATGGTTCTGAGCCACCAAACACACTTAAAGCATGCAGAATCGACTCAGAATAGGAAAAGGAGACGTTTAGGTCAATTTTATGCATTCTGGCGTTCGTAGATACAAGAAAACTGTTAAAATTCTTCAGAAACGTCACTTTTGAAGTGTTTTCTTGTACTTTTAAGCCACTCAGATACCCTACGGGCTCGGAAAGTGCGACGAAACCATCAAATTTTAGCTAGAAACTGTATTTTTGTCGATTTTTATTGAATTTTGAACTATATTTCAAAGTTTTTTGATGGTTCTGAGCCACCAAACACACTTAAAGCATGCAGAATCGACTCAGAATAGGAAAAGGAGACGTTTAGGTCAATTTTATGCATTCTGGCGTTCGTAGATACAAGAAAACTGTTAAAATTCTTCAGAAACCTCACTTTTGAAGTGTTTTCTTGTACTTTTAAGCCACTCAGATACCCTACGGGCTCGGAAAGTGCAACGAAACCATCAAATTTTAGCTAGAAACTGTATTTTTGTCGATTTTTATTGAATTTGAACTATATTTCAACGTTTTTTGATGGTTCTGAGCCACCAAACACACTTAAAGCATGCAGAATCGACTCAGAATAGGAAAAGGAGACGTTTAGGTCAATTTTATGCATTCTGGCGTTCGTAGATACAAGAAAACTGTAAAAATTCTTCAGAAACGTCACTTTTGAAGTGTTTTCTTGTACTTTTAAGCCACTCAGATACCCAACGGGCTCGGAAAGTGTAACGAAACCATCAAATTTTAGCTAGAAACTGTATTTTTGTCGATTTTTATTGAATTTGAACTATATTTCAACGTTTTTTGATGGTTCTGAGCCACCAAACACACTTAAAGCATGCAGAATCGACTCAGAATAGGAAAAGGAGACGTTTAGGTCAATTTTATGCATTCTGGCGTTCGTAGATACAAGAAAACTGTTAAAATTCTTCAGAAACGTCACTTTTGAAGTGTTTTCTTGTACTTTTAAGCCACTCAGATACCCTACGGGCTCGGAAAATGCAACGAAACCATCAAATTTTAGCTAGAAACTGTATTTTTGTCGATTTTTATTGAATTTGAACTATATTTCAACGTTTTTTGATGGTTCTGAGCCACCAAACACACTTAAAGCATGCAGAATCGACTCAGAATAGGAAAAGGAGACGTTTAGGTCAATTTTATGCATTCTGGCGTTCGTAGATACAAGAAAACTGTTAAAATTCTTCAGAAACGTCACTTTTGAAGTGTTTTCTTGTACTTTTAAGCCACTCAGATACCCTACGGGCTCGGAAAGTGCAACGAAACCATCAAATTTTAGCTAGAAACTGTATTTTTGTCGATTTTTATTGAATTTTAACTATATTTCAACGTTTTTTGATGGTTCTGAGCCACCAAACACACTTAAAGCATGCAGAATCGACTCAGAATAGGAAAAGGAGACGTTTAGGTCAATTTTATGCATTCTGGCGTTCGTAGATACAAGAAAACTGTTAAAATTCTTCAGAAACGTCACTTTTGAAGTGTTTTCTTGTACTTTTAAGCCACTCAGATAACCTACGGGCTCGGAAAGTGCAACGAAACCATCAAATTTTAGCTAGAAACTGTATTTTTGTCGATTTTTATTGAATTTGAACTATATTTCAAAGTTTTTTGATGGTTCTGAGCCACCAAACACACTTAAAGCATGCAGAATCGACTCAGAATAGGAAAAGGAGACGTTTAGGTCAATTTTATGCATTCTGGCGTTCGTAGATACAAGAAAACTGTTAAAATTCTTCAGAAACGTCACTTTTGAAGTGTTTTCTTGTACTTTTAAGCCACTCAGATACCCAACGGGCTCGGAAAGTGCAACGAAACCATCAAATTTTAGCTAGAAACTGTATTTTTGTCGATTTTTATTGAATTTGAAGTATATCTCAACGTTTTTTGATGATTCTGAGCCACAAGCATGCTTTAAGTGTGTTTGGTGGCTCAGAACCATCAAAAAACGTTGAAATATAGTTCAAATTCAATAAAAATCGACAAAAATACAGTTTCTAGGTAAAATTTGATGGTTTCGTTGCACTTTCCGAGCCCGTAGGGTATCTGAGTGGCTTAAAATTACAAGAAAACACTTCAAAAGTGACGTTTCTGAAGAATTTTAACAGTTTTCTTGTATCTACGAACGCCAGAATGCTTAAAATTGACCTAAACGTCTCCTTTTCCTATTCTGAGTCGATTCTGCATGCTTTAAGTGTGTTTGGTGGCTCAGAACCATCAAAAAACGTTGAAATATAGTTCAAATTCAATAAAAATCGACAAAAATACAGTTTCTAGCTAAAATTTGATGGTTTCGTTGCACTTTCCGAGCCCGTAGGGTATCTGAGTGGCTTAAAAGTACAAGAAAACACTTCAAAAGTGACGTTTCTGAAGAATTTTTACAGTTTTCTTGTATCTACGAACGCCAGAATGCATAAAATTGACCTAAACGTCTCCTTTTCCTATTCTGAGTCGATTCTGCATGCTTTAAGTGTGTTTGGTGGCTCAGAACCATCAAAAAACGTTGAAATATAGTTCAAATTCAATAAAAATCGACAAAAATACAGTTTCTAGCTAAAATTTGATGGTTTCGTTGCACTTTCCGAGCCCGTAGGGTATCTGAGTGGCTTAAAAGTACAAGAAAACACTTCAAAAGTGACGTTTCTGAAGAATTTTAACAGTTTTCTTGTATCTACGAACGCCAGAATGCATAAAATTGACCTAAACGTCTCCTTTTCCTATTCTGAGTCGATTCTGCATGCTTTAAGTGTGTTTGGTGGCTCAGAACCATCAAAAAACGTTGAAATATAGTTCAAATTCAATAAAAATCGACAAAAATACAATTTCTAGCTAAAATTTGATGGTTTCGTTGCACTTTCCGAGCCCGTAGGTTATCTGAGTGGCTTAAAAGTACAAGAAAACACTTCAAAAGTGACGTTCCTGAAGAATTTTAACAGTTTTCTTGTATCCACGAACGCCAGAATGCATAAAATTGACCTAAACGTCTCCTTTTCCTATTCTGAGTCGATTCTGCATGCTTTAAGTGTGTTTGGTGGCTCAGAACCATCAAAAAACGTTGAAATATAGTTCAAATTCAATAAAAATCGACAAAAATACAGTTTCTAGGTAAAATTTGATGGTTTCGTTGCACTTTCCGAGCCCGTAGGGTATCTGAGTGGCTTAAAAGTACAAGAAAACACTTCAAAAGTGACGTTTCTGAAGAATTTTAACAGTTTTCTTGTATCTACGAACGCCAGAATGCTTAAAATTGACCTAAACGTCTCCTTTTCCTATTCTGAGTCGATTCTGCATGCTTTAAGTGTGTTTGGTGGCTCAGAACCATCAAAAAACGTTGAAATATAGTTCAAATTCAATAAAAATCGACAAAAATACAGTTTCTAGCTAAAATTTGATGGTTTCGTTGCACTTTCCGAGCCCGTAGGGTATCTGAGTGGCTTAAAAGTACAAGAAAACACTTCAAAAGTGACGTTTCTGAAGAATTTTTACAGTTTTCTTGTATCTACGAACGCCAGAATGCATAAAATTGACCTAAACGTCTCCTTTTCCTATTCTGAGTCGATTCTGCATGCTTTAAGTGTGTTTGGTGGCTCAGAACCATCAAAAAACGTTGAAATATAGTTCAAATTCAATAAAAATCGACAAAAATACAGTTTCTAGCTAAAATTTGATGGTTTCGTTGCACTTTCCGAGGCCGTAGGGTATCTGAGTGGCTTAAAAGTACAAGAAAACACTTCAAAAGTGACGTTTCTGAAGAATTTTAACAGTTTTCTTGTATCTACGAACGCCAGAATGCATAAAATTGACCTAAACGTCTCCTTTTCCTATTCTGAGTCGATTCTGCATGCTTTAAGTGTGTTTGGTGGCTCAGAACCATCAAAAAACGTTGAAATATAGTTCAAATTCAATAAAAATCGACAAAAATACAGTTTCTAGCTAAAATTTGATGGTTTCGTTGCACCTTCCGAGCCCGTAGGGTATCTGAGTGGCTTAAAAGTACAAGAAAACACTTCAAAAGTGACGTTTCTGAAGAATTTTAACAGTTTTCTTGTATCTACGAACGCCAGAATGCATAAAATTGACCTAAACGTCTCCTTTTCCTATTCTGAGTCGATTCTGCATGCTTTAAGTGTGTTTGGTGGCTCAGAACCATCAAAAAACGTTGAAATATAGTTCAAATTCAATAAAAATCGACAAAAATACAGTTTCTAGCTAAAACTTGATGGTTTCGTTGCACTTTCCGAGCCCGTAGGGTATCTGAGTGGCTTAAAAGTACAAGAAAACACTTCAAAAGTGACGTTCCTGAAGTATTTTAACAGTTTTCTTGTATCTACGAACGCCAGAATGCATAAAATTGACCTAAACATCTCCTTTTCCTATTCTGAGTCGATTCTGCATGCTTTAAGTGTGTTTGGTGGCTCAGAACCATCAAAAAACGTTGAAATATAGTTCAAATTCAATAAAAACCGACAAAAATACAGTTTCTAGCTAAAATTTGATGGTTTCGTTGCACTTTCCGAGCCCGTAGGGTATCTGAGTGGCTTAAAAGTACAAGAAAACACTTCAAAAGTGACGTTCCTGAAGAATTTTAACAGTTTTCTTGTATCTACGAACGCCAGAATGCATAAAATTGACCTAAACGTCTCCTTTTCCTATTCTGAGTCGATTCTGCATGCTTTAAGTGTGTTTGGTGGCTCAGAACCATCAAAAAACGTTGAAATATAGTTCAAATTCAATAAAAATCGACAAAAATACACTTTCTAGCTAAAATTTGATGGTTTCGTTGCACTTTCCGAGCCCGTAGGGTATCTGAGTGGCTTAAAAGTACAAGAAAACACTTCAAAAGTGACGTTCCTGAAGAATTTTAACAGTTTTCTTGTATCTACGAACGCCAGAATGCATAAAATTGACCTAAACGTCTCCTTTTCCTATTCTGAGTCGATTCTGCATGCTTTAAGTGTGTTTGGTGGCTCAGAACCATCAAAAAACGTTGAAATATAGTTCAAATTCAATAAAAATCGACAAAAATACAGTTTCTAGCTAAAATTTGATGGTTTCGTTGCACTTTCCGAGCCCGTAGGGTATCTGAGTGGCTTAAAAGTACAAGAAAACACTTCAAAAGTGACGTTTCTGAAGAATTTTAACAGTTTTCTTGTATCTACGAACGCCAGAATGCATAAAATTGACCTAAACGTCTCCTTTTCCTATTCTGAGTCGATTCTGCATGCTTTAAGTGTGTTTGGTGGCTCAGAACCATCAAAAAACGTTGAAATATAGTTCAAATTCAATAAAAATCGACAAAAATACAGTTTCTAGCTAAAATTTGATGGTTTCGTTGCACTTTCCGAGCCCATAGGGTATCTGAGTGGCTTAAAAGTACAAGAAAACACTTCAAAAGTGACGTTTCTGAAGAATTTTAACAGTTTTCTTGTATCTACGAACGCCAGAATGCATAAAATTGACCTAAACGTCTCCTTTTCCTATTCTGAGTCGATTCTGCAAGCTTTAAGTGTGTTTGGTGGCTCAGAACCATCAAAAAACGTTGAAATATAGTTCAAATTCAATAAAAATCGACAAAAATACAGTTTCTAGCTAAAATTTGATGGTTTCGTTGCACTTTCCGAGCCCGTAGGGTATCTGAGTGGCTTAAAAGTACAAGAAAACACTTCTAAAGTGACGTTTCTGAAGAATTTTAACAGTTTTCTTGTATCTACGAACGCCAGAATGCATAAAATTGACCTAAACGTCTCCTTTTCCTATTCTGAGTCGATTCTGCATGCTTTAAGTGTGTTTGGTGGCTCAGAACCATCAAAAAACGTTGAAATATAGTTCAAATTCAAAAAAAATCGACAAAAATACAGTTTCTAGCTAAAATTTGATGGTTTCGTTGCACTTTCCGAGCCCGTAGGGTATCTGAGTGGCTTAAAAGTACAAGAAAACACTTCAAAAGTGACGTTTCTGAAGAATTTTAACAGTTTTCTTGTATCTACGAACGCCAGAATGCATAAAATTGACCTAAACGTCTCCTTTTCCTATTCTGAGTCGATTCTGCATGCTTTAAGTGTGTTTGGTTGCTCAGAACCATCAAAAAACGTTGAAATATAGTTCAAATTCAATAAAAATCGACAAAAATACAGTTTCTAGCTAAAATTTGATGGTTTCGTTGCACTTTCCGAGACCGTAGGGTATCTGAGTGGCTTAAAAGTACAAGAAAACACTTCAAAAGTGACGTTTCTGAAGAATTTTAACAGTTTTCTTGTATCTACGAACGCCAGAATGCATAAAATTGACCTAAACGTCTCCTTTTCCTATTCTGAGTCGATTCTGCATGCTTTAAGTGTGTTTGGTGGCTCAGAACCATCAAAAAACGTTGAAATATAGTTCAAATTCAATAAAAATCGACAAAAATACAGTTTCTAGCTAAAATTTGATGGTTTCGTTGCACTTTCCGAGCCCGTAGGGTATCTGAGTGGCTTAAAAGTACAAGAAAACACTTCAAAAGTGACGTTTCTGAAGAATTTTAACAGTTTTCTTGTATCTACGAACGCCAGAATGCATAAAATTGACCTAAACGTCTCCTTTTCCTATTCTGAGTCGATTCTGCATGCTTTAACTGTGTTCGGTGGCTCAGAACCATCAAAAAACTTTGAAATATAGTTCAAATTCAATAAAAATCGACAAAAATACAGTTTCTAGCTAAAATTTGATGGTTTCGTTGCACTTTCCGAGCCCGTAGGGTATCTGAGTGGCTTAAAAGTACAAGAAAACACTTCAAAAGTGACGTTTCTGAAGAATTTTAACAGTTTTCTTGTATCTACGAACGCCAGAATGCATAAAATTGACCTAAACTTCTCCTTTTCCTATTCTGAGTCGTTTCTGCATGCTTTAAGTGTGTTTGGTGGCTCAGAACCATCAAAAAACGTTGAAATATAGTTCAAATTCAATAAAAATCGACAAAAATACAGTTTCTAGCTAAAATTTGATGGTTTCGTTGCACTTTCCGAGCCCGTAGGGTATCTGAGTGGCTTAAAAGTACAAGAAAACACTTCAAAAGTGACGTTTCTGAAGAATTTTAACAGTTTTCTTGTATCTACGAACGCCAGAATGCATAAAATTGACCTAAACGTCTCCTTTTCCTATTCTGAGTCGATTCTGCATGCTTTAAGTGTGTTTGGTGGCTCAGAACCATCAAAAAACGTTGAAATATAGTTCAAATTCAATAAAAATCGACAAAAATACAGTTTCTAGCTAAAATTTGATGGTTTTGTTGCACTTTCCGAGCCCGTAGGGTATCTGAGTGGCTTAAAAGTACAAGAAAACACTTCAAAAGTGACGTTTCTGAAGAATTTTAACAGTTTTCTTGTATCTACGAACGCCAGAATGCATAAAATTGACCTAAACGTCTCCTTTTCCTATTCTGAGTCGATTCTGTATGCTTTAAGTGTGTTTGGTGGCTCAGAACCATCAAAAAACGTTGAAATATAGTTCAAATTCTATAAAAATCGACAAAAATACAGTTTCTAGCTAAAATTTGATGGTTTCGTTGCACTTTCCGAGCCCGTAGGATATCTGAGAGGCTTAAAAGTACTGGAAAACACTTCAAAAGTGACGTTTCTGAAGAATTTTAACAGTTTTCTTGTATCTACGAACGCCAGAATGCATAAAATTGACCTAAACGTCTCCTTTTCCTATTCTGAGTCGATTCTGCATGCTTTAAGTGTGTTTGGTGGCTCAGAACCATCCAAAAACGTTGAAATATAGTTCAAATTCAATAAAAATCGACAAAAATACAGTTTCTAGCTAAAATTTGATGGTTTCGTTGCACTTTCCGAGCCCGTAGGGTATCTGAGAGGCTTAAAAGTACAAGAAAACACTTCAAAAGTGACGTTTCTGAAGAATTTTAACAGTTTTCTTGTATCTACGAACGCCAGAATGCATAAAATTGACCTAAACGTCTCCTTTTCCTATTCTGAGTCGATTCTGCATGCTTTAAGTGTGTTTGGTGGCTCAGAACCATCAAAAAACGTTGAAATATAGTTCAAATTCAATAAAAATCGACAAAAATACAGTTTCTAGCTAAAATTTGATGGTTTCGTTGCACTTTCCGAGCCCGTAGGGTATCTGAGTGGCTTAAAAGTACAAGAAAACACTTCAAAAGTGACGTTTCTGAAGAATTTTAACAGTTTTCTTGTATCTACGAACGCCAGAATGCATAAAATTGACCTAAACGTCTCCTTTTACTATTCTGAGTCGATTCTGCATGCTTTAAGTGTGTTTGGTGGCTCAGAACCATCAAAAAACGTTGAAATATAGTTCAAATTCAATAAAAATCGACAAAAATACAGTTTCTAGCTAAAATTTGATGGTTTCGTTGCACTTTCCGAGCCCGTAGGGTATCTGAGTGGCTTAAAAGTACAAGAAAACACTTCAAAAGTGACGTTTCTGAAGAATTTTAACAGTTTTCTTGTATCTACGAACGCCAGAATGCATAAAATTGACCTAAACGTCTCCTTTTCCTATTCTGAGTCGATTCTGCATGCTTTAAGTGTGTTTGGTGGCTCAGAACCATCAAAAAACGTTGAAATATAGTTCAAATTCAATAAAAATCGACAAAAATACAGTTTCTAGCTAAAATTTGATGGTTTCGTTGCACTTTCCGAGCCCGTAGGGTATCTGAGTGGCTTAAAAGTACAAGAAAACACTTCAAAAGTGACGTTTCTGAAGAATTTTAACAGTTTTCTTGTATCTACGAACGCCAGAATGCATAAAATTGACCTAAACGTCTCCTTTTCCTATTCTGAGTCGATTCTGCATGCTTTAAGTGTGTTTGGTGGCTCAGAACCATCAAAAAACGTTGAAATATAGTTCAAATTCAATAAAAATCGACAAAAATACAGTTTCTACCTAAAATTTGATGGTTTCGTTGCACTTTCCGAGCCCGTAGGGTATCTGAGTGGCTTAAAAGTACAAGAAAACACTTCAAAAGCGACGTTTCTGAAGAATTTTAACAGTTTTCTTGTATCTACGAACGCCAGAATGCATAAAATTGACCTAAACGTCTCCTTTTCCTATTCTGAGTCGATTCTGCATGCTTTAAGTGTGTTTGGTGGCTCAGAACCATCAAAAAACGTTGAAATATAGTTCAAATTCAATAAAAATCGACAAAAATACAGTTTCTAGCTAAAATTTGATGGTTTCGTTGCACCTTCCGAGCCCGTAGGGTATCTGAGTGGCTTAAAAGTACAAGAAAACACTTCAAAAGTGACGTTTCTGGAGAATTTTAACAGTTTTCTTGTAATTACGAACGCCAGAATGCATAAAATTGACCTGAACGTCTCCTTTTCCTATTCTGAGTCGATTCTGCATGCTTTAAGTGTGTTTGGTGGCTCAGAACCATCAAAAAACGTTGAAATATAGTTCAAATTCAATAAAATTCGACAAAAATACAGTTTCTAGCTAAAATTTGATGGTTTCGTTGCACTTTCCGAGCCCATAGGGTATCTGAGTGGCTTAAAAGTACAAGAAAACACTTCAAAAGTGACGTTGCTGAAGAATTTTAACAGTTTTCTTGTATCTACGAACGCCAGAAAGCATAAAATTGACCTAAACGTCTCCTTTTCCTATTCTGAGTCGATTCTGCATGCTTTAAGTGTGTTTGGTGGCTCAGAACCATCAAAAAACGTTGAAATATAGTTCAAATTCAATAAAAATCGACAAAAATACAGTTTCTAGCTAAAATTTGATGGTTTCGTTGCACTTTCCGAGCCCGTAGGGTATCTGAGTGGCTTAAAAGTACAAGAAAATACTTCAAAAGTGACGTTTCTGAAGAATTTTAACAGTTTTCTTGTATCTACGAACGCCAGAATGCATAAAATTGACCTAAACGTCTCCTTTTCCTATTCTGAGTCGATTCTGCATGCTTTAAGTGTGTTTGGTGGCTCAGAACCATCAAAAAACGTTGAAATATAGTTCAAATTCAATAAAAATCGACAAAAATACAGATTCTAGCTAAAATTTGATGGTTTCGTTGCACTTTCCGAGCCCGTAGGGTATCTGAGTGGCTTAAAAGTACAAGAAAACACTTCAAAAGTGACGTTTCTGAAGAATTTTAACAGTTTTCTTGTATCTACGAACGCCAGAATGCATAAAATTGACCTAAACGTCTCCTTTTCCTATTCTGAGTCGATTCTGCATGCTTTAAGTGTGTTTGGTGGCTCAGAACCATCAAAAAACGTTGAAATATAGTTCAAATTCAATAAAAATCGACAAAAATACAGTTTCTAGCTAAAATTTGATGGTTTCGTTGCACTTTCCGACCCCGTAGGGTATCTGAGTGGCTTAAAAGTACAAGAAAACACTTCAAAAGTGACGTTTCTGAAGAATTTTAACAGTTTTCTTGTATCTACGAACGCCAGAATGCATAAAATTGACCTAAACGTCTCCTTTTCCTATTCTGAGTCGATTCTGCATGCTTTAAGTGTGTTTGGTGGCTCAGAACCATCAAAAAACGTTGAAATATAGTTCAAATTCAATAAAAATCGACAAAAATACAGTTTCTAGCTAAAATTTGATGGTTTCGTTGCACTTTCCGAGCCCGTAGGGTATCTGAGTGGCTTAAAAGTACAAGAAAACACTTCAAAAGTGACGTTTCTGAAGAATTTTAACAGTTTTCTTGTATCTACGAACGCCAGAATGCATAAAATTGACCTAAACGTCTCCTTTTCCTATTCTGAGTTGATTCTGCATGCTTTAAGTGTGTTTGGTGGCTCAGAACCATCAAAAAACGTTGAAATATAGTTCAAATTCAATAAAAATCGACAAAAATACAGTTTCTAGCTAAAATTTGATGGTTTCGTTGCACTTTCCGAGACCGTAGGGTATCTGAGTGGCTTAAAAGTACAAGAAAACACTTCAAAAGTGACGTTTCTGAAGAATTTTAACAGTTTTCTTGTATCTACGAACGCCAGAATGCATAAAATTGACCTAAACGTCTCTTTTTCCTATTCTGAGTCGATTCTGCATGCTTTAAGTGTGTTTGGTGGCTCAGAACCATCAAAAAACGTTGAAATATAGTTCAAATTCAATAAAAATCGACAAAAATACAGTTTCTAGCTAAAGTTTGATGGTTTCGTTGCACTTTCCGAGCCCGTAGGGTATCTGAGTGGCTTAAAAGTACAAGAAAACACTTCAAAAGTGACGTTTCTGAAGAATTTTAACAGTTTTCTTGTATCTACGAACGCCAGAATGCATAAAATTGATCTAAACGTCTCCTTTTCCTATTCTGAGTCGATTCTGCATGCTTTAAGTGTGTTTGGTGGCTCAGAAGCATCAAAAAACGTTGAAATATAGTTCAAATTCAATAAAAATCGACAAAAATACAGTTTCTAGCTAAAATTTGATGGTTTCGTTGCACTTTCCGAGCCCGTAGGGTATCTGAGTGGCTTAAAAGTACAAGAAAACACTTCAAAAGTGACGTTTCTGAAGAATTTTAACAGTTTTCTTGTATCTACGAACGCCAGAATGCATAAAATTGACCTAAACGTCTCCTTTTCCTATTCTGAGTCGATTCGGCATGCTTTAAGTGTGTTTGGTGGCTCAGAACCATCAAAAAACGTTGAAATATAGTTCAAATTCAATAAAAATCGACAAAAATACAGTTTCTAGCTAAAATTTGATGGTTTCGTTGCACTTTCCGAGCCCGTAGGGTATCTGAGTGGCTTAAAAGTACAAGAAAACACTTCAAAAGTGACGTTTCTGAAGAATTTTAACAGTTTTCTTGTATCTACGAACGCCAGAATGCATAAAATTGACCTAAACGTCTCCTTTTTCTATTCTGAGTCGATTCTGCATGCTTTAAGTGTGTTTGGTGGCTCAGAACCATCAAAAAACGTTGAAATATAGTTCAAATTCAATAAAAATCGACAAAAATACAGTTTCTAGCTAAAATTTGATGGTTTCGTTGCACTTTCCGAGCCCGTAGGGTATCTGAGTGGCTTAAAAGTACAAGAAAACACTTCAAAAGTGACGTTTCTGAAGAATTTTAACAGTTTTCTTGTATCTACGAACGCCAGAATGCATAAAATTGACCTAAACGTCTCCTTTTCCTATTCTGAGTCGATTCTGCATGCTTTAAGTGTGTTTGGTGGCTCAGAACCATCAAAAAACGTTGAAATATAGTTCAAATTCAATAAAAATCGACAAAAATACAGTTTCTAGCTAAAATTTGATGGTTTCGTTGCACTTTCCGAGCCCGTAGGGTATCTGAGTGGCTTAAAAGTACAAGAAAACACTTCAAAAGTGACGTTTCTGAAGAATTTTAACAGTTTTCTTGTATCTACGAACGCCAGAATGCATAAAATTGACCTAAACGTCTCTTTTTCCTATTCTGAGTCGATTCTGCATGCTTTAAGTGTGTTTGGTGGCTCAGAACCATCAAAAAACGTTGAAATATAGTTCAAATTCAATAAAAATCGACAAAAATACAGTTTCTAGCTAAAATTTGATGGTTTCGTTGCACTTTCCGAGCCCGTAGGGTATCTGAGTGGCTTAAAAGTACAAGAAAACACTTCAAAAGTGACGTTTCTGAAGAATTTTAACAGTTTTCTTGTATCTACGAACGCCAGAATGCATAAAATTGACCTAACCGTCTCCTTTTCCTATTCTGAGTCGATTCTGCATGCTTTAAGTGTGTTTGGTGGCTCAGAACCATCAAAAAACGTTGAAATATAGTTCAAATTCAATAAAAATCGACAAAAATACAGTTTCTAGCTAAAATTTGATGGTTTCGTTGCACTTTCCGAGCCCGTAGGGTATTTGAGTGGCTTAAAAGTACAAGAATACACTTCAAAAGTGACGTTTCTGAAGAATTTTAACAGTTTTCTTGTATCTACGAACGCCAGAATGCATAAAATTGACCTAAACGTCTCCTTTTCCTATTCTGAGTCGATTCTGCATGCTTTAAGTGTGTTTGGTGGCTCAGGACCATCAAAAAACGTTGAAATATAGTTCAAATTCAATAAAAATCGACAAAAATACAGTTTCTAGCTAAAATTTGATGGTTTCGTTGCACTTTCCGAGCCCGTAGGGTATCTGAGTGGCTTAAAAGTACAAGAAAACACTTCAAAAGTGACGTTTCTGAAGAATTTTAACAGTTTTCTTGTATCTACGAACGCCAGAATGCATAAAATTGACCTAAACGTCTCCTTTTCCTATTCTGAGTCGATTCTGCATGCTTTAAGTGTGTTTGGTGGCTCAGAACCATCAAAAAACGTTGAAATATAGTTCAAATTCAATAAAAATCGACAAAAATACAGTTTCTAGCTAAAATTTGATGGTTTCGTTGCAGTTTCCGAGCCCGTAGGGTATCTGAGTGGCTTAAAAGTACAAGAAAACACTTCAAAAGTGACGTTTCTGAAGAATTTTAACAGTTTTCTTGTATCTACGAACGCCAGAATGCATAAAATTGACCTAAACGTCTCTTTTTCCTATTCTGAGTCGATTCTGCATGCTTTAAGTGTGTTTGGTGGCTCAGAACCATCAAAAAACGTTGAAATATAGTTCAAATTCAATAAAAATCGACAAAAATACAGTTTCTAGCTAAAATTTGATGGTTTCGTTGCACTTTCCGAGCCCGTAGGGTATCTGAGTGGCTTAAAAGTACAAGAAAACACTTCAAAAGTGACGTTTCTGAAGAATTTTAACAGTTTTCTTGTATCTACGAACGCCAGAATGCATAAAATTGACCTAAACGTCTCCTTTTCCTATTCTGAGTCGATTCCGCATGCTTTAAGTGTGTTTGGTGGCTCAGAACCATCAAAAAACGTTGAAATATAGTTCAAATTCAATAAAAATCGACAAAAATACAGTTTCTAGCTAAAATTTGATGGTTTCGTTGCACTTTCCGAGCCCGTAGGGTATTTGAGTGGCTTAAAAGTACAAGAAAACACTTCAAAAGTGACGTTTCTGAAGAATTTTAACAGTTTTCTTGTATCTACGAACGCCAGAATGCATAAAATTGACCTAAACGTCTCCTTTTCCTATTCTGAGTCGATTCTGCATGCTTTAAGTGTGTTTGGTGGCTCAGGACCATCAAAAAACGTTGAAATATAGTTCAAATTCAATAAAAATCGACAAAAATACAGTTTCTAGCTAAAATTTGATGGTTTCGTTGCACTTTCCGAGCCCGTAGGGTATCTGAGTGGCTTAAAAGTACAAGAAAACACTTCAAAAGTGACGTTTCTGAAGAATTTTAACAGTTTTCTTGTATCTACGAACGCCAGAATGCATAAAATTGACCTAAACGTCTCCTTTTCCTATTCTGAGTCGATTCTGCATGCTTTAAGTGTGTTTGGTGGCTCAGAACCATCAAAAAAACGTTGAAATATAGTTCAAATTCAATAAAAATCGACAAAAATACAGTTTCTAGCTAAAATTTGATGGTTTCGTTGCACTTTCCGAGCCCGTTGGGTATCTGAGTGGCTTAAAAGTACAAGAAAACACTTCAAAAGTGACGTTTCTGAAGAATTTTAACAGTTTTCTTGTATCTACGAACGCCAGAATGCATAAAATTGACCCAAACGTCTCCTTTTCCTATTCTGAGTCGATTCTGCATGCTTTAAGTGTGTTTGGTGGCTCAGAACCATCAAAAAACGTTGAAATATAGTTCAAATTCAATAAAAATCGACAAAAATACAGTTTCTAGCTAAAATTTGATGGTTTCGTTGCACTTTCCGAGCCCGTAGGGTATCTGAGTGGCTTAAAAGTACAAGAAAACACTTCAAAAGTGACGTTTCTGAAGAATTTTAACAGTTTTCTTGTATCTACGAACGCCAGAATGCATAAAATTGACCTAAACGTCTCCTTTTCCTATTCTGAGTCGATTCTGCATGCTTTAAGTGTGTTTGGTGGCTCAGAACCATCAAAAAACGTTGAAATCTAGTTCAAATTCAATAAAAATCGACAAAAATACAGTTTCTAGCTAAAATGTGATGGTTTCGTTGCACTTTCCGAGCCCGTAGGGTATCTGAGTGGCTTAAAAGTACAAGAAAACACTTCAAAAGTGACGTTTCTGAAGAATTTTAACAGTTTTCTTGTATCTACGAACGCCAGAATGCATAAAATTGACCTAAACGTCTCTTTTTCCTATTCTGAGTCGATTCTGCATGCTTTAAGTGTGTTTGGTGGCTCAGAACCATCAAAAAACGTTGAAATATAGTTCAAATTCAATAAAAATCGACAAAAATACAGTTTCTAGCTAAAATTTGATGGTTTCGTTGCACTTTCCGAGCCCGTAGGGTATCTGAGTGGCTTAAAAGTATAAGAAAACACTTCAAAAGTGACGTTTCTGAAGAATTTTAACAGTTTTCTTGTATCTACGAACGCCAGAATGCATAAAATTGACCTAAACGTCTCCTTTTCCTATTCTGAGTCGATTCTGCATGCTTTAAGTGTGTTTGGTGGCTCAGAACCATCATAAAACGTTGAAATATAGTTCAAATTCAATAAAAATCGACAAAAATACAGTTTCTAGCTAAAATTTGATGGTTTCGTTGCACTTTCCGAGCCCGTAGGGTATTTGAGTGGCTTAAAAGTACAAGAAAACACTTCAAAAGTGACGTTTCTGAAGAATTTTAACAGTTTTCTTGTATCTACGAACGCCAGAATGCATAAAATTGACCTAAACGTCTCCTTTTCCTATTCTGAGTCGATTCTGCATGCTTTAAGTGTGTTTGGTGGCTCAGGACCATCAAAAAACGTTGAAATATAGTTCAAATTCAATAAAAATCGACAAAAATACAGTTTCTAGCTAAAATTTGATGGTTTCGTTGCACTTTCCTAGCCCGTAGGGTATCTGAGTGGCTTAAAAGTACAAGAAAACACTTCAAAAGTGACGTTTCTGAAGAATTTTAACAGTTTTCTTGTATCTACGAACGCCAGAATGCATAAAATTGACCTAAACGTCTCCTTTTCCTATTCTGAGTCGATTCTGCATGCTTTAAGTGTGTTTGGTGGCTCAGAACCATCAAAAAACGTTGAAATATAGTTCAAATTCAATAAAAATCGACAAAAATACAGTTTCTAGCTAAAATTTGATGGTTTCGTTGCACTTTCCGAGCCCGTAGGGTATCTGAGTGGCTTAAAAGTACAAGAAAACACTTCAAAAGTGACGTTTCTGAAGAATTTTAACAGTTTTCTTGTATCTACGAACGCCAGAATGCATAAAATTGACCTAAACGTCTCCTTTTCCTATTCTGAGTCGATTCTGCATGCTTTAAGTGTGTTTGGTGGCTCAGAACCATCAAAAAACGTTGAAATATGGTTCAAATTCAATAAAAATCGACAAAAATACAGTTTCTAGCTAAAATTTGATGGTTTCGTTGCACTTTCCGAGCCCGTAGGGTATCTGAGTGGCTTAAAAGTACAAGAAAACACTTCAAAAGTGACGTTTCTGAAGAATTTTAGCAGTTTTCTTGTATCTACGAACACCAGAATGCATAAAATTGACCTAAACGTCTCCTTTTCCTATTCTGAGTCGATTCTGCATGCTTTAAGTGTGTTTGGTGGCTCAGA